>NW_025721375.1:27500-55000 GCF_922984935.1 Meles meles
AAACTTGAAGTGGTACTAAACAGGTACCATCTCTGAGGACAGAAGTCCTAGCATCATCAGCAGACACTGTGGAAAGGTGTTTTGCACTGTCTCGCGTGGCCTCTTTCTTCCCTGGAAAAGGATTCACAGGCTATCCTGCACCCCTTAAGGCCAGAACGATCTCATCATGCTCTGGTGGTCCTGCGCCTTGGGTCTCGTGGCGCCCCCTTCCCCACCGAGAGCTACCCTCACTCCATCCTCTTACGCTGGCCCAGAAGTGAGATGAACAGCACCCCGCTTTTTCCACCAGGCGAGCCCAAGTCATGGAGAATGGTTCAAAGCCATTCCCAGGTGCTGGTCATTTGGCTGGAAAGGAGGCAGGCTATGGGGTTGGGTAGGAGGCTACCTCCGTCCTTCTGTCACCGTAGAAAGTAATTTTTTTTTTTCTTTCTCCCTTCCCTTCCCCTTCCCCTTCCCCTTTCCCTTTCCCCCTTCCCTTTCCCCCTTCCCTTTCCCTTTCCCCCTTCCCTTTCCCCTTTCCCCTTCCCTTTCCCCTTCCCCCTCCCCCTTCCCCTTCCTTCCCTTTCCCCTTCCCCTTCCTTCCCTTTCCCCTTCCCCTTCCTTCCCTTTCCCCTTCCCCTTCCTTCCCTTTCCCCTTCCCCTTCCTTCCCTTTCCCCTTCCCCTTCCTTCCCTTTCCCCTTCCCCTTCCTTCCCTTTCCCCTTCCCCTTCCTTCCTTCCTTCCTTCCTTCCTTCCTTCCTTCCTTCCTTTCCTTCCTTTCCATCTTTCTTTCTTTCATTTTAAAGATTCTTGCTTCTGCATTTGACAGCGAGATAGAGAGCCCAAGTAGGAAGAGCGGCAGAGGCCACGCGCGCCGGACTTTATCGAGCTCTTCATTGTTATTTCTGTCGTTGTTTTTCTTGTGTACCCTACAACCAGGGTGGGGCTCCAACTCAGGACTCAGATCTAAGAGTCAGCGCGCTCTATGGAGAACCAGCCAGGGGCCACTGAGCTTTTTGTAGCCTAGGGAGAGAACGGGTTTCCTGTGTGCCGGCGCCCCCCTCCCCCCCCCGCTGCCCCCCCGCTCCCCCCCCCGCTCCCCCCCCCCCCGCTCCCCGCTCCCCGCTCCCCGCTCCCCGCTCCCCCGCTCCCCGCTCCCCGCTCCCCTACCGCTTTGGCACACGGGTTCTTTGGAATGTGAAGCGCTTAAGAAACAGTAAGCTGTTCTTCACCCAGTAAGCTGGGTGGCTCAGGCGTTAAGGGTCTGCCATAGGCTCAGGTCACCATCTCAGGCGCGTAGCGCACGCGCGCGCGCGCGCGCACACACACACACACACACACACACACACACACACCGCTCCCATCGCATCTGGCTCCCTGCTCAGTGGGAAACCTGCTTCTCCCTCTCCCACTCCCCCAGCCCCTGCTTGTTTCCCTCCCTCGCTCTGTTTCTCTCTGTCAAATACATACACAGAACCTTGAGAGAGATAGGAATAAAGAAAGAAAGAGAGAGAGAGAGAGAGAGAGAGAGAGAGAGAGAAAGGCAATAGCCCTGAGGAGGACACTTCTTTGCCTCTCCCTCTGCTTCCTGACCTGAAAGGGGGAGATAAAACTCGCCTAGGAATGGCACCTTCCCTCCATGGAGCAGGAGGAAAAGAAGACATTCTCATCAGTCTGCAGACGGCATCAGAGGAACGTGCCCAGAAAACCTTCCTCTGCCCGTTCCCTTCCATCTCTTGGCCTTCCCGTGGTGGGCTGAGCTCAGAAGCCCAAAACTGCTTTCCTCTCTCCTGTCATTTCTCCACAACCGGATCTTTCTTTGTGGAGGACATGCCCTCGACATGGGAATTCCGAGCCGCCGCCGTTCTGTGAGACTTCTGGTGTGGGTGTATTCTGCCTGGTGGGCGCTGCACGTGTCAATCGACTGTTTCTCTCCCTGGGATCTGTCTCTTTCTGACCGGTGTCTCAGTCAACAACTCAGAAGGGGAGTAGAGGGAACATTCTTCCTCCCCTACACCTACTGAATGCAGATGGACACACCCCCAGAACCCTCCCCTCACACACACACACACACACACACACACACACACACACACACACACACCAAACAAGAGTTGGAATCCACCTGAATGTGGAACAATGTCACAGTAGTTAAACACAGGATGCTAGACTCACATGGCAGAATAGAACACCGATACTACAAATTATGTTTGCGGAGACGGTTTGGTGGCATAGGAATGTGCTTGTTGGGTGGCAATACTTAGTGAAAAGAAGTAGGAAACATTCGGCGGAGAATGGGTTCTCTCTTAGGAGGGGATACCAGATCATTTCAAAGGCTGGGGATGGTGAAATCAGCCCCCCCCCCTTCTTCTTCTCCTTCCCCTTCTCCTTCGTCTTCTTCTTCTTCAAGATTTTATTTATTGATGTGACAGACAGAGATCACAAGTAGGCAGAGAGGCAGGCAGAGAGAGAGGGAGAAGCAGGCTCCCCATCGAGCAGAGAGCCCAATCCGGCGTCTCGAGCCCAGGACCCCGGGACCATAAACCGAGCCAAAGGCAGAGGCTTTAACCTACGGAGCCACCCAGGTGCCCCAGTTCTTCTATCTTTTCACTTCTGTTTCTCCCCCTACTCTGTTCTTTAGGGTGGTCCTTAGGCCTCCTCCTTTTCCCGAGCCAATGACTATACCTGCTTTTTTAAGACATTGCGTCCTAAAGAGGAAGCAGGACTTCAGCTAATGGTCTCAGGAAGGATGCTTACTTCCTAGATTCATATGGATCCGCCCAACTTTGGCTTCTCATGGCTCATCGCTCTCTGCAGGACATAGGGGAGGACACGGGTCTTACCATGAAAGAAGCCCACTTGGGTGGGACCGTCGCTTGTGGAAAATGGAATCTGGGGGAAGGACTGAAAGCAGCACTGATAAAGACTGTGTTGCAGGTTAGAGAAATTTCCGCCGCTTGGACACCGCCCTGCCCCGCCCCGCCCCGCCCCGCCCCGCCCCGCCCCGCCCCACCCCACCCCACCCCACCCCACCCCACCCCGCCACCGCCACTCCCCATCCCCCCACGCCCGCCCGCCCGCCCAAAGCAAGCACTTCCCTTTGATGCCATGTCTTGTGTGTGTTTGTTTTCTTGGTTCATTCCTTCGTTCGTGCAGTTGATTATTTTTTTAAGATTTTATTGACTGATGAGAGAGACAGAGAGAGCGCGCGAGCGAGCGTGAGCCCATGAGCGGAGTGAAGGGCAGAGGGAGAAGCGGGCTCTAAGCTGAGCAGGGAACCCGATACAAGACTCATTCCCAGGACTCCAGGATCATGACCTGAGCCCCAAGGCAGACACGCTCAACCTCAACCGATTGAGCCACCACCGGGGCACCCCATCATTCATTCATTCCTTCATTCATTCATTTTAAGACTATCTATTTGACAGAGAGACAGCGAGAGAGGGAACACAAGCAGGGGGAACGGACAAGGGAGAAGCAGGCCTCCCGCCAAGCAGGGAGCCCGATGCGGGGCTCGATCCCAGGACCCTGAGATCAGGACCTGAGCGGAAGACAGCCACTTAACCACTTAACCGGCTGAGCCACCCAGGCGTCTCAGAAGTGCGCTTTCAATGCATCATCTGTTAAGTGGATCTGGATCAAGGACATTGTCACGTTTTAACCTGTGTGGGCCCTGCTCCTGGGCTTTCACACTTACCCGGGTCCCAAAGGACTCTGCCAAACTTCAGCATGTGGGCTCTCTTTCTGTCCTGAGCACACATTGCATATCTACCTCATTAAAAAAAAAAAAAAAGAAGAAGAAGAAGAAGAAAAGAAAAAGAAAAAGAAAAAGAAAGAAAGAAATTTGATCAAAGGGGTGCCTGGCTCCATCCTCCACCGGTGGAGCGTGGGACTCGGGATTGTGAGTGTGACTCGGGATGGGAGCCCTATGTTGTGTGGAGAGATTACATAGACATAAAACCTACAGGAGAGGTTTTTTTCCAACCCATCGATGAATCCCTCCAAAGGAGCCTTCCAAACATAAGGACGGGGGAAAAAAAAAAAAAAAAAAAAGAAAAAGAAAGAAAACCTCCCTGGTTCCCATAAGACTAGAGTCCTAGAGCCTTGCATATGCTAAAAATGGAAAATAAACTCCGTCACTTTCTGTAGGGTCCTTCCTCACGATGACTTGGAACTCTGGATGGAAAACACACATACGCCTATGTGCACGCACACGTGCGTGCGGAAAACCAAACCAAACCGGCTAAACAAACCAAAACCCTATAGAAACCTGCAATCGATGTTGGGAAAGCAACCACCCACCCCCAGAAGAAACGCTTGCAGGCCACGTGTACAGTGTACGATAATACATGGGGAGCCTCTACTGGCAGTTGCTTACTTCCATGGAAGACATTTCAGGATACCATGAGTCGCAGATGGCCCGAGGGGGCTTCTTTCGACATGTCTGAATTGTGTGCACAAGTCGAGGAAGGCTGCTAGGAGACTAAGTCGTCAGAAACTGGGAAGCCTGTTTTAGTTCCATCCGTGAAGGCCCAGCTTCTGGGGAGGAACCGACGCTCAGGGAGATGCTCTGGTCTTCATTTGGTTTGTTTCTTGCTGCGGCTGTTGGTATCTTTGCACAAAACCTGCCGTGTTCTGATTAGAAAAGGAAAACAACGGATGGAGGGGACCCATAAGTGGTCATGCTATGTGGCCCTTGGATTTGTTTTCAGCCAAGGGGGAGATTTGGGGCCTCTGGTCTTTCATGACCTCTCCACAAAGAAGACTGACACAAAGGCTACGAGTTGTTTGCATCTTGTGTGCATCCATGGGTCCCTGTGCGTTTCCCATCTGAGATGTTTTCTCTCCCTCTGGACGCTCTTGCTAACATCCAGTTGTAAAGGAACTCCTTGCTTCATAACTGAGTTGAAAGGAGGCACCTGGAAAAATCGGGCATGGTAAGAACGAGCATCAAGGTGTTTCAGGTCACATGACCTGGGATGACATTCCCTACATTCAGACTTTTGTGTCGCTCCATCGTCAAGATGCCTCAAGGGAAGGGACCCAGTGGATGGCCCAGAGCGAGAAGGACAGACGCAAATGGAGCACACCTGGGGCGCCTGGATGGCTCCGTGGATGAAGCCGCTGCCTTCGGCTCAGGTCATGATCTCAGGGTCCTGGGATCGAGTCCCGCATCGGGCTCTCTGCTCCGCAGGGAGCCTGCTTCCTCCTCTCTCTCTGCCGGCCTCTCTGCCTACTTGTGATCTCTCTCTCTGTCAGATAAATAAAATAAAATCTTTAAAAAAAAAAAAAAAAAAAAAGAAAGAAAGAAAATGGAGCACACCTGACTTACCCCCTCCCCCTGAGATGAAGGCCGAGGCAGGCAGAGGCCAAACGGGAAAAGAAAAGAACGGAAAAGAAAAAAAGATGAGTTCAAAACTTGACCTCTCGGGGCACCTGAGTGGCTCAGTGGGTTAAAGCCTCTGCCTTTGGCTCAGGTCATGATCCCAGGGTCATGGGATTGAGCCCCACATTGGGCTCTCTGCTCAGCGGGGAGCCTGCTTCCTCCTCTCTCTCTGCTTGTCTCTCTGCCTACTTGTGATCTCTGTCTGTCCAATAAATAAACAAAATCTTAAAAAAAAAAAAACAAAAAAAACTTGACCTCTGCCGGGGGCCTTGCCCGAGGCTCCCTTGCCCCGCCTCCACCTCCGCAGTGAGACACACCCCACCCCACCCCCACCCCCACCCCCACCCCCACCCCCGTTTCGGCACGAAAATCACTCCAAGCCCCTTGGGCCACCTCCTTAGGAGGTCTAAATTGGAGCACCTTCCAAGTCAGCAGGGAGGGGCCCGCGAGGGCTCCCCTGGACTTAAACAGCCCACTTCAGACTTCCCCACAGGAGCCTGAGAGGGGGAAAACAATCGACTGACTTTTTTAGTGGACCCAGGTGCGACTTCTTTGGCTTTAAAGCCAATTCAAGGTTGTTGGTTTTATTTTATTCTATTTTAAAGATTTTATGTAGTTATTTGACAGAGAGAGAGAGAGATCACAAGTAGGCAGAGAGGCAGGTACAGAGACAGGAGGAAGTAGGCTCCCTGCTGAGCAGAGAGCCCCATGCAGGGGCTCGATCCCAGGACCCTGAGATCATGACCTGAGCTGAAGGCAGAGGCTTAACCCGCTGAGCCACCCAGGCGCCCCTGTTGGTTTTATTTTAAAGAGACGTCGTTTTGGAGCTTTCAATGTCACATAGAATACAGATAATCAGCTTTTTTTCCTTTTTCCGCCCCGCACCCAATTTATTTTATTTTAGTTCATTTCATTTCACTTCATTTCATTTTATTTCATTTCATTTTGCAGATTTTAGTTTTTTATCGGGGGGGGGGCGGAGGGGGGAGGGGGGAGGGGGGTGGGGGGAGGGAGGGGGGAGGGGGAATGGGGGGGAGGGGGGGCGGGGGGGGTGGGGGGGGAGGGAGGGGGGGGGAAAGAGGAAGAGGGAGAGGAAGGGGAAGCAGGCTCTCTGCTGAGCAGAGAGCCCAACGCAGGGCTCCATCCTAGGACCCTGGGATCATGACCTGAGTGGAAGGCAGAGGCGTAACCCACGGAGCCACCCAGGCGCCCAACAGATTTTATGTTTTCAGTAATCTCTACACCCAATGTGGGGCTTGAACTGACAACCCTGAGATCAAGAGTCATGCTCTCTACTGACTCTGCCAGCCAGCTGCCCCTGGAATATCATCTTTCAGAGACACATGCGTAGACTCGGATATGATGAGACTGCTTAAAAAGGTCTGATTGACTTGATGGATCCAATAAAGCCCCTTGGAAATGTTGGTTGGCCTGGTCACCTTGCTTACCGAGGGCCCCTCGGCCTTAACAGTTGAATAAAGAATGCCACCTCCTGGCGGATCCCGGAACTTCATGAAGGAAATTTGGAGGGCCTCAGGAAGAGAGGAATTCACCCAAATGTACAGGTCTTGCAGGCGAATCTGATGGGAAATATTTGGCTTGGCTCCTGGATTTTAAAAAGGCACTTAAAGGTTCGATCTAGGGGAGCCTGGGTGGCTCAGTCGTTAAGCATCTGCCTTCGGGGGAGTCTGCTTTTCCCTCTCCCTCTCCTTCCGCTTGTGCCCCCCCCCCCCCCGGTCAAATAAATAAAAGAAAATCTTTTTTTTTTTAAAGATTTTATTTTATTTATTTGACAGAGAGAGAGATCACAAGTAGGCAGAGAGGCAGGCAGAGTGAGAGGAGGAAGCAGTCTCCCTGCAGAGCAGAGAGCCCGATGCGGGGCTCGATCCCAGGACCCCGAGATCATGACCTGAGCCGAAGGCAGCGGCTTCATCCACGGAGCCACCCAGGCGCCCCAAAATGAAATCTTTTAAAAAGAAAAGAGTTCAATCTAAAATTCCTTATGAAAAGCTCCATCCAAGCAGATAAGAAAGAAAGATCCCATATACGATCGCTTGCTCTTCTTGCTTCGCTTATGTAGATGATTAGAACAACTGTGGGAAAACTGGAATTGTTTCACAAACAAATTCATCTTCCTTTGGCTATCTTGGATGGCAATAAAGGTGACATTAGAGAGAAAGATTCTATTTCAATAACACACTTTTGGGGGTGATAGTTGCTGGTTCTGAAGAATGACCTTTGGGCCTTTGTTCTCTGCCTCTAAAACTGGACGGGATCCTGAATCCTTCTGGTTTTCTTGATTCTCTAGGACTATGACTCTGTGAACGACGGTTTCCAACATTCTCCCATTCTCCTATCTTAAAACCATTAAGAACTAAAACCGTATCCCCCCCCCCCCCCCAAGCCTGGCAAAGAAGCTCGACCACGTGAAAGAAACTTTGAGGGAACTGGCCACACTAGCTCATCATCCATAGACAGTGTTTGTGCCGGCGGCTCCATGGGCCACTCGAAATGAGACATTGGACCTACACCCCAGAACAGCCCGTCAGATTGTCCCTGCCCACTCCCACTCTGCCCAAGGATGCTTCAAGCCTGACATCTAGAGACTGTTAGGGTACGGAGTCGACCACCCCTCCATGAGACAGAGAACACTCGATAATGCAAGTCCCACAGCGTGGTTTATTTCCAGCTAGCTGGGGTCCAAGAATCTGCCCAGCGCGGCGGGTTTCAACAAGGACCCCGAGCACTCAAAGCCATGGGTTTATCGAGCATTTTCAAGGCACTTTTTCATAGCTACAGACCTATCTTGCGCCCCACTTTGACAGTTTCACTTTTTGCCACCCCGGCGTGTCACCCTGGTGGTTAAGGGAGATTTAGGTCTAGAAGAAACTTAACTTGAGTGACATTTCCCTCCACCTCGGCCTCCTTCAGTTTTATGGTGGGGAGGGCGACCTTAGGCTTCAAGGAACTGAGCTATTCATCTCTGGAAATTGGGCTATGGAGAAGATGACTTCTTTGTTGTCAATCACTAGGACATTTGTGAACCGAGGGAGACTCCTGTCTTGCAGGATTGCTGTGATCTCTGCAAGTTAACTCTTTGTTTTTTATGAACATCTGGTCCCGGTGGCGCCACCGCCACCGCCTAAGCGCCCCGGTGGTAGAGGAGTAAGTTGCTTTTTCAGGTTGGAGCTAGTTCCTCTTATCTCGAGTCACGTACGCAGTAGGGCCTGTTAGCGATGCTCAGGAAAATGGCTTCCCGGCCTTCAGGATGGCCATTCTTATGCTCACCCACTCTTACAGCGCAAGGTGCCAGCTTTTGCTTTGCCAAGATGGCTGTACTTCTGACAGGGCTAGGCTCGAGGTGGGTACGGTCTTGTTTTTCTTGGCCTCCACACCCGGAGCTGGTTTCCGGGACTTGTTTCTAAGTCCCCTGGGGGAAGGGGATCAGGGACAGTCTAGGGGTTAAACAACAAAGTTCTTGTTTCACCTCCATGGAAGCCTCTGGCTCAAATAAAAAATATCAAATAGGGCCTTACAAGACCTCACTGGCAGCACTCCAGACTTAGATACTGGGTTGAGCCCTTGTTTCAACCAGTAACCAGTGTTTTCCTTTGGGTTTTGCATAGAAGTGCCTCTTCTTAACTGCCGGATTGCTAGATGAATGAGGCAGAGTCTATGATCCTTAACTCCACTTGCTGCACCTGTATTAACTCTTCTTTGGAAATAAGAACCCATAGAGATAGGGGCACCTGGCTGGCTCGGTCGGTAGAACACACGACGCTTGATCTCGGGGTTGTGAGTTCGAGCCCCGCACTGGGTGCAGAGATTCCTTTCTTTTTTTTTTTTTTTCTCCCCCCCCCCCCCTCTAAAGATTGTATTGATTTATTTGGCAGACAGGGGTCATAAGTAGGCAGAGAGACACGCAGAGAGAGAGGAGGAAGCAGGCCCCCCGCGGAACGGAGAGCCCAATGTAGGGCTCGATCCCAGGACCCTGGGATCATGACCTCGGCCAAAGGCAGAGAACTTTAACCCACTGAGCCACCCAGGCGCCCCAAGGTGCAGAGATGACTTAATAAAAATCTTTAAAGACAGAAGAGGGGGGAGAGAAAGGAGAAGGAGTAGGGCCCCTGATAATAAAAGGCAAACACTAAGCTACTTGGCTAGAAGAAACCCTTAACCCTCCACAACCTTTGCCCCCTTCCCCAGCTGGGGGAGGGGCTCAGACTAATTTACTCATCTGTATTCTTTGATTGATTGATTGATTGATTGATTTGACAGAGAGAGAGAGAGAGAGAGAGAGATCACCAATAGGCCGAGAGGCGGTGGGGCCGGGCGGGGGGGGGGGGGGGGGGGGGGGCAGGCTCCCTACTGAGCAGAGAGCCCGATGTGGGGCTCGAACCCAGGACCCTGGGATCATGATCTGAGCCGAAGGTGGAGGCTTAACCCACTGAGCCACCCAGGTGCCCCTCACGTGTATTCTTGGATGCCCACCGATGCCAGGTCAATTTGAGAGAGAATGAGACTATTGGGTTAGACTCTACTGTTACTATTCCTTACAAGTGTACTTGGGGATAAAATCAATGATGCCATATGGTACCAAACCGTGTAGAGAAATATCCAAGCCCTCAGAGAGGGAACTCTCTCTGAGACCCCCACCATTGGCACTAGGGACCAAAAATTGCGATCTGCCCTGTCTCAGATCCTTCCATTCCAAAGCCTCCACTGCACCCTCATTCAGCTTGAAGCAGTTATAGAAGGCAGACCTCTGCCCCTGTTCCATAGCAATGGAATGAAGGATTGACCATGGGGAATGATAACAGGGGAAAACAGAGCATGTCTGACTCCCTGTTGTTTCTAGTCCCTTTTAACCTACAGGGGAAAAGCCTCTGTTGAGCCCGGCACATAGGCATGTTACCGCTAAGATGTACAGAAACTTCTTTACCATAAACCTACCTCCCCTGAGGAAATAAAAGAATAGCCACAGCATAACTTGACAGGGGTGGTGGGAGGGATGGATGGAAACCATGCCCCATAAGGTAAATGGGCTGATGCTGGCTGAAAGCTCCAAGCCTGTTTTTCAGAAAATTGGTTCCCCCTACTGAGCTACCGTCTCGTTTCAGGCCTTGCTACCAAATACCAGGCATCTCTGCAGAAGTCTGGACTGAAGGTCGACGGATGGGGCTGCAGCTTATCAACAAGCACGGCCCTGATACTCCTTACCTGAGAGAAGGAGCCTGAGACCCCGTTCCGGTTAGACCAGCTCTCACAGCATGCCCACAGCCCCTTCTCCTTCTCCTAAGGTAACCTCCTGACATAAGGGACTCAATGATCCTCCTTCTCAGGTCAAGTCTCCACCCCAAAGTAAACATGGGGATAGAGGGTCCATAGGATGTTTCCCCACTGTGCAGGCTCCATCGTTCCCCGTGAATAATCGTTCATGTCCCTGCCCTTTTTCTTTTGAAGTTTGATTGTTATTTAGTAAGTTAGTTGGTTATTTCAGAGAGAGAGAGAGAGAGAGAGAGAGAGAGAGAGCGCGCGAGAGCGCGAGCGAGCGCACACGCATGAACACACGAGTGGGGGGAGGGACAGAGGGAGAGGGAGAAGACTCCCCACTGAGCAGGGAGCCCCAGAGGGGCAGGGCTCAGTCTCAGTACCCTGAGATCATGACCTGAGCTGAAGGCAGACGCTTCATAGACTGCGGCGCCCCTCCATTCCTTTTTTTTTGGGGGGGGGGGAGAACAACATGACATACTTTTATGTTTTAAAAAATTCCATTCATTCATTCATTTTCCATTATCTGTGGACCCAATGCAGGGCTTGAACTCATGATCCTGACTGAGATCAGATTCACAGTCCTGTGCTCTTTTGACTGAGCCAGCCAGGTGCTCCCTCCAGTGCATTTTTTTAAACAACCCAGGGATCAAGGCTCGGAGTGACCATTTGCCCAATGAGACCCACACTCACCCCTCTGTGCAGAGGTGCTATCTGTGGAGCTGGTTTATGGTTCCCCATCTTCCCTCCTTCTTTTAGTGGACAGAAAGTGGCGTGTGAAACAGCCAGTGGCTATGTGGAAATGAGACAGAGGGTTTCCCTTGGAAAGCAGGTGGGAGAGGGAGGACCGGTCGAGGGATAATCAATCAACTGTTCCCGTCGCCTTAGAGGAGTGGGCTTGCTCGGCCCTGTAACTCGGTGGATGAGTGAGAACTGTCCCCTGTCAGGCCACTCTTAAGCTCTTATCCCTTATCACTCCATGCCTGTGTTTGCCTTCTGACCCCTAAGACACCAGCGTCATCAGTCCATGCCTGTGTTTGGCCTCTCCGTCCTAAGACACCACCATCCTGTGTTTCCTGTCCCTCTCCGACTGACCCAGCCACACCATGCCACACCCTCCTACCTGCACCACCCCCCCCCCCCCTTGGAAGGCTTTCAGGTCAGACGTCATCCTCCACATCCATGATTCCCAAAGGGTTTACCGGCATTTCCTGGGTTAGGAAAAGGAGGGGACTCTTTTTGCCCCCAGATAAGGTCAGCTCTTGAGACACGCTCTGTCTCCTTCCCCCTTGCCTCCTCCCTCCCGAAGTTTGCAAGCCACAGCCTAAGGGTTGGGGGATTTGAAGCACGCCATTCAAAGGAGAGAAGCCCCAGGCTCTGACTTTAACAGAAAACTTTCTGCATTTGAATGAAACGATTTGATTGAATGAGGCCCATGAGAATGGATCACCCTGAACCTCCCTTCAGCGGTCCTCCCATCCCCCACGCCCCACCCCTGCCGTCTTCAGGTCGAATGGAGAGCAGTAGGCTGGGGGTGGGGATGGCGGGGGGGAGGGGGGGAGGGGGTGTGGCGGGCGTGGTGGTGGTGGTGGTGGTGGTGGTGGTGCTGTTCATCCTAAGTAGTGAACGAGGCCCCGGGTCCCTAGGAAAAAAGTCACGGTCGGGTACAGATGAGTTGGTCTCTCAGGCAAAGTGGTCCAACTGTGGGCAACAGTTCTGTGGATGAGGGGAGATTTTTTTCTGGGATCATGCTCACATAGACGTCCCCGGCTGAGAAGAGGGCAGGGGGAGCCCTGGTAGGGGGAGGCGGACCCAGATCCGGAGCTCTGGACTATAGCTACTGCCTGCCCCCGGGTTGGGGGGGGTGGGGGGGTGGGGGCTGAGGGTGGTGGGGTCCGCTCACGCTGACTCCTGCAGCTCAATTCATTCTGGGAACCTTCTATTTTTTTCTGCGGAGGTGCCAGGTGCTGCGACGGCCAAAGCTCAACTCTTCTCTTTGCCTAGTTCTTTTTTTTTTTTTTTTTTTTAAAGATTTTATTTATTTATTTGACAGAGAGAGATCACAAGCAGGCAGAGAGGCAGGCAGAGAGAGTGAGAGGGAAGCAGGCTCCCTGCCGAGCAGAGAGCCCGATGCGGGACTCGATCCCAGGATCCTGAAATCATGACCCGAGCCGAAGGCAGCGGCCCAAACCACTGAGCCACCCAGGCGCCCCATTTTTTTTTTTTTTAATATTTTATTTATTTGACAGAGAGAAATCACAACTAGACAGAGAGGCAGGCAGAGAGAGAGAAGGAGGCAGGTTCCCCGCGGAGCAGAGAGCCTGATGCGGGGCTCGATCCCAGGACCCTGAGACCATGACCTGAGCCGAAGGCAGAGGCTTTAACCCACTGAGCCACCCAGGCGCCCCTCTTTGCCTAGTTCTTAAAAGGCCTGATTCTCCTGTCTTCCTGGTAGAGGGACCGAGCCACACCCTCCCATCCTGCCGGACACCCCGTGCAAATACTTCCACTTGAAGAGGGCTTTCACCTCGTTCCGAAAGTAAACAAACTACACCCACCCACACCCATCCCGTGGTCACCAATCCCTAAAACCAACCCACAGAAACCCAGCGGGTCTTCTGCAGCCCAAGGGTGCTTTAGAGAGTCACTCTCTTCAACACACCTTAGGCTCAAGGACGTGCTGCTGTCTCTCTTTCTCTGGCACAATTCCATCCAGGGATGAGCCTCGTACTGTATCGGCAAGATACAGTGCTCCTGGGAGCCGGGGACAGCAGACAACACTCACCGGATGATAGCACCCTACCTTTGGAATGACGTCCATACCTAAGCATGGTCTCTGGAAATCTTTGACATTGGCGTGCCTCTGCCGAGATCATTGCTTGGGACACTCCAGCCTCTAGAGCCGATCTTGTCTATGTTCCTCTGACCGTTACTTGCCCTTACTGTTCGCCTGATATTTTGCCTGATTGTTTATGGAGAGATTATATCCCTTCTGGCAAGAGCTGAATGTGAATCCTCTGCTCACCCCACCATGGAGAAGAATATGCACAGGCCCACACCCCTCTTCTCCTTCTCCACCATGTTGATGGAAAATGTGGGCCGCCCTCCCTCCGTCCTGTCAAAACCCAAACCTGAGATAAGGTTTAGATGTAAAGGAAACCAGAATACTGTGTTGAACTACAGACACTTCTTTTTTTTTTTTTTTTTTTAGATTTTATTTACTTATTTGACAGACAGAGATCACAAGTAGGAAGAGAAGCAGGCAGAGAGAGAGAGGAGGAAGCAGGCTCCCTGTGAGCAGAGAGCCTGATGCGGGGCTCGACCCCAGGACCCTGGGATCTTGACCTGAGCCGAAGGCAGAGGCTTAACCCACTGAGCCACCCAGGCGCCCCAACTACAGACACTTCTAAAACGTAGCAGCAGGGGCGCCTGGGTGGCTCAGTGGTTTAGGCCACTGCCTTCGGCTCAGGTCATGATCTCAGGGTCCTGGGATCGAGTCCCGCATCGGGCTCTCTGCTCGGCAGGGAGCCTGCTTCCCTCTCACTCTCTCTGCTTGCCTCTCTGCCTACTTGTGATCTCTCTCTGTCAAATAAATAAATAAAATCTTAAAAAAAAATAAAATATTTAAAACGTAGCAGCAGCATCAGCAGCAGCAGCAGAAAACACACACACCCCCCCCCCCAACTGCAGGTGCAAGGAGGGAGAGATAACTCTCCCCCCTTTCTCCCCTGAAGCATCCTCTGCCCATTCCCCTGGGAGATGTCTCCCCTATCGCAGAAGGGGGAGTGAGTGACATCCTTTTTTCTTTCTTTCTTTCTTTCTTTCTTTCTTTCTTTCTTTCTTTCTTTCTTCTTCTTCTTCTTCTTCTTCTTCTTCTTCTTCTTCTTCTTCTTCTTCTTTTTTGAGTGAGTGAGTGAGTGAGAGAGGGGGGGGGAACACACACACACACGCATGTATATATGTATATACGCACATATATGTATATGTGTACACACACGCACGCACACACATCTATTCTGGGCGTGCGGAAGCAGGGGGAGGGGCAGGGCAGGCAGAGGGAGAGGGAGAAGCAGGCTCCCCGCTGAGCAAGGAGCCTGAAGTGGGACTCGATCCCAGGAATGTGGGATCAGGACCTGAGCCAAAGGCAGCCGCTTACCCTTAAGGGACTAAGCCACCCAGATACCCTGTGAGGGACATTCTTATCTTCAAGGACAGGAAGTTGAGAATGAACATGAGAATTCTGGACAAACTGATCTTGTTTGTTTGTTTGTTTGTTTGTTTCTTTCTTTCTTTCTTTCCTCCAAAATCGTGTGTTCTTGTAGACTCCCCACACAGTGTAGTTACTCTGCCACAATCGCCTCTTCTTTTTTTTTTTTTTTTTTTTTAAGATTTATTTATTTATTTGACAGAGAGAGAGATCACAAGTAGGCAGAGAGGCAGGCAGAGAGAGAGGAGGAAGCAGTCTCCCTGCAGAGCAGAGAGCCCGATGCGGGGCTCGATCCCAGGACCCTGAGATCATGACCTGAGCCGAAGGCAGCGGCTTAATCCACTGAGCCACCCAGGCGCCCCACAATCGCCTCTTCTTGTTCAACCCAATATACCAGCAACTAGGATTTGCTCCTTCTCAGGGTCTGGCTTTCCTCGGGAGGGCTTTTTCATGGGACACTTTTAGGAAACAAATTTGTAGGCTCCTTTTCCTGTTACTCTGTCTCATGTCAATGTCATCCTTAGGGTCTGCCACCAACCCTGAGGTCTTCCTTTCCAGCATCTTTGAATCCTCCCTCCTTCATGACCTCGTTCCTTCCGTGCACAGCCCTCCGCTCGGCTCCCGTGCCCCCCCCCCCCCCACCAAGGCCAGACATATGGGTGATGGCCTCTCCAAGCTAAACATACTCTTACTGTATGACACAGCAATCCTGCTCCTTGGTATGCATCGATGACCCAAACGAGTTGAAGATGGATGTCTGCACAGAAACCGACACGCAGACGTTCACGGCCCCTTCACTAGGAACGGCTTGAACCTGGAGGCAATCAAGAAGTCCCTCAGGAGGAGAATGGATCCAGAGACTGGGGTACATCCAGGCCACGAAAGAAATGGCTCTCGGGGCTTTGGAAAGAGATGAGCGAGCTCTGGGGAGCTATGGGGAGCCAGGTAGGGAAACTCCCGCGTGTCTTGCTGACTGAGAGAAGCCGGTCAGAAGAGAAGAGGTGAACCCACCTCACGGTTCCAACTCCATGTGACATGCTGAAGGAGGCCAAACGATGGAGAGGGTCACGAGATCAGTAGGCTGGAGAGCCGAGTATGAACTGTAGCAGACAGCATCATGGACGGACAGGTGTGGGCAGAGGGTTTCTCCCCCTCTTGGACCAGGTTTGGCTTCAAAGGAGTGCAGCCCAAATTGGAACCAAAGGAGGCAGGATGCTTCCCGAAAAATCTCAAGGAAAAGTACTGCAAGCAACAGGAATAGCTACTGGTCAGGCTCTGGAGGAAAGGGTGGAGAGATTCAGCCCGTTGGCCTGAAAGTTGGCGGTAACTGTCTTCTCCCAGAATATGGAGGCATCGGAGTAGTTCTAGATGACGTGGAGTATTTTCTTACTTAGGGACGGTGACATTCTGAGGAAATATAGAGACTGAAAAAAAATCATGATTGCGATGGCATCCCGTGAAACTACTCAGTCCACTGAAGTGGTGAAATCTTGCCCCGTGTGAGTAATTTCCATGGCAGGCAGGCGAAAGGGACAACAAAGATCCATCGGCTGCCAGGGGTTTTGGTGGGGGTGGAGGGTGTGGGGTGGGGGGGTGGGGGGGAGGGTGCAGGTGGGTGGGTAGGGTGACTAGGCAGAGCACAGAGGATTTTTAAGGCGGTGGAACCATTCAGAGAGCTACTGTGGTGGTGAGATACCTTTGTCGAAACCCACAGAAGGAGGGGTGCCTGGGTGGCTCAGTGAGTCAAGTCTCTGCCTTCGGCTCTGGTCATGACCTCCGGGTCCTGGGATCGAGCCCCGAATCGGGCTCTCTGCTTGGCGGGGAGCCTGCTTTCCCCTTTCTCTCTGCCTACTTGTGATCTGTCTGTCTGTCTGTCTGTCTGTCTGTCCGTCCGTCTCTCTCTCTCTCTCTCTCTCTCTCTGTCAAATAAATAAATAAAATCGTTATAAAAAGGAAAACAAAACCCCAGAGAATGGACAATGTTGGGCTCTGAGTGGGTGATGATGATGCCTCAGTGTGGATTCATCCCTTGTAAGCGATACACCAGGTTTGCCACGGATGGTCGGTTGGTCGGTAGGCTTCTGGGGGAGTGGGAAGCTCTCAGGGAGCAGGCCTGTGCCTCTGAGTGTTGGGGGGCGGGGCAGGGGCCAGTGAGCCGTGACCGATGGCAGAGCAGGTGCCCTGTGGGTACTGCCCGTATTCTCCAGTGAATTTGGCTGTGAACCCAAAACCACTCAGAATAAGTAAATAAGTAAGTAAGTAAGTGAATAAACAAATAAATACAAACAAAGGCCCATGAAACGTGCGTGCGCGCACGCGCGCACGCACACGCACACACACACACACACACACACACACACACACACACACACACACGAAGGAACAAACCCCAAAACAGACAGACAGGCAGACCGGATGTGGAGCTGCCGGGGAAATGGCCAAGCAAGAATTGCAGAGGGTTTGGTGCAAAAGGGTGCTTTTCTTACAGCACGGGGACAGGACCTGTGGGCAGAAAGAGCCGTGCTGGGATTGTGAGGGGTCACTGGTGATACGGTTTCCAGTTAGTGGGGGTTAGGGATGAGGTCAGTCTCCAAGGAATGTGTGTATGGTGCGAGCAAGGTCTCCGAGACCTTGCGGGGCTCCCCGCTGTCAAGGTGAGGTGAGTCCCTCTTGTTTTAGCCAAGCGTGAGTCATGGGACCCTTTCGATGTGTGTCTGTGGACCCCGTGTTGGAAGAGGGATGTTAGCCTATCGTGGGCATGGGTGGCTGTCGGAGTGAAGGGACACTGACTAGAGCGAATCCTCACGGGTAAAGCATGGAACGAAATCCTTGAGGGAGTTGTAGGGGTGTTCCACCCTCTATGTGTGTCAGGGATTCATCAGTGGGTTACAAGTGGTCAGGGGACCTCGCTGTTGCCTCCTTTCTCTTGCCTTGGCTCTCTTCATCTGGTCCGAGTGACATTCCAGGTGGACAATCTCCCTGCTGGGGTGGGGGTGTTTGGTCGTGGTGGTGGACACACATTCTCCTCTACCTGCTTAGGGTCTGTGGCTGGGCCTAGGATGGCGACCGACAGAAGAGGTTCCCTGGAGAAGGGCATCCAACCGTGGGTAGGTGTTTGCCTGCCCAGGGGCGCCTTCCCAAGGGCCTAAAGACGGGGACTCGAGGGGTGCCTGGGTGGTTCGGTAGGTTGGGCCTCCGCCTTCCACTCAGGTCATGATCTCCGGGTCCTGGGATCGAGCCCTGCATCGGGCTCTCTGCTCGATGGGGAGCTTGCTTCCCGCCCCCCCCCCGGCCCCCCCTCTCTGCCTACTTGTGATCTCTGTCTCTCCAATAAGTCAATAAGATAAAATCTTAAAAAAAAGAAGAAAAGAAAAGAAAAGAAAAATGAAAGACAAGACAAGACAAGACAAGACAAGACAAGACAAGACAAGACAGGGACTCGATCCACGAAGAACGGACAAGACCAGGGGGTTTGGGCAAGGGGCAGGCAGGCCGTGGCAAAGACAGCCCCGGGAGGACGGGGGTGGGGGTGGGGGTGGGGGGGGGGGGGGCCTGGTTGAAGAAGTTTCATCGACATGGACGGTTCAGACCCTAATTCTCTGGCTCCCCTCTCCTGTCTCTGGTGATGGAGGCTGGCTTTCTGCTTCCTGGTTCCTACAAGGAGTGGAATTTGAGATAACTGACGTGCCACAGTGGGCACCTTTTCGGGGTGACAGGTTCTGGTTTCCTTCAGGGCAGTCTGGGGAAGTGGCTCACGGGTGGGTCCTGGTTCCTCGGGAATCCCTCTCCCCATCCCTGGTCCCGCCAGCCATCGCTGGCTCCTCTCTTTCCGGCCATTCCCGGGGCTCCTCCGCAGCGGCAGGGTGCCTGGGCATAGGCTCCTGGGCCTGGGTGTTGAAAAGAAAATCGGAAGTTTCCCTGCCATTCGACCCTGGGCCCTGCAGAGTTTGTCCTTGCTACGGTTCTTCTGTCTTTCTTTTTCTTTTTCTTTTTTTTTTTTTAAGATTTATTTATTTATCTGACAGACAGAGATCACAAGCAGGCAGAGAGGCAGGCAGAGAGAGAGCAGGAAGCAGGCCTCCTGCTGAGCAGAGAGCCCGAGGTGGGGCTCGATCCCAGGACCCTGGGATCATGACCTGAGCCGAAGGCAGAGGCTTTAACCCACGGAGCCACCCAGGCGCCCCTTCTTCTGTCTTTTTAATCGCCTCTGGGATGATCAGGGATGGACTCCCTGCCTCTCAACCCCAGACTTCATGTCCCTTTGGAATTAGACATAAAACGGCCTCGCTGGTTTTCTGAGTCGGTGGCCTTGTCGTAGACACGACCTGCTCGAAGGGACCTGACCCTGAAAATCTTGGATTTCTTCCTTGCCCTTGGCTGTGTGGCAGACTTCCCATACGGAATGGATTGTACACCCCCCCACCCCCCCCCACCCCCGTTCTCCTAGTGACCCTGATCCGACCTCTGGGAGCGTTTCCTCATTTTGTCTCTCTCTGAGCAACACCCTCTACCACTACCACCACCCCCCCCCCCCACCTCCCACTCCCGGCTGATCCCTCAGGCCTCTGTGTGTCCTTTGCCCTTGGGTCCCCTTCAGAGGGTGTTTCACAGAGTCTAGGGTTTTAATTTTGGTGACTTCCAACCCCTCCGTTTCTTTTTTTTACGGATCGCGCCTCAGGTGTCCAGTCTTAAACCCTCTTTGCCTGGCCCTAGATCCCCAGCTTTCCCCCTAGAATCCTCCCCCAACACACACACACACACACACACACACACACACACACACACACACACACGTGTGTTCCGGTGTTCTGTTTCCCATGGAAGTGTGAGATCCGTTTGGAGTTCACATTTGTAGGAGGGGTGAGATCTGCCTGTTTGGATGGAAGCTTTCCTCTTCCTCTTTCTTTCTTTCTTTCTTTCTTTCTTTTCCCTCCTTAAAAAAGAATGTTGTTGTTGTTGTTGTTGGTGGTGGTGGTGGTGGTGGTGGTAGGGAGGGAGGACGAAGGAAGGAAGGAGCGAAGGACCCGAAAGGAGGGTCAGGGAGAGGGAGGTGAGAAGCAGAGTCTCTGCTGAGTAGGGAGCCCCAGTGGATGGATGCGGGGCTCGATCCCAGGACCCAGAGATCATGACCTGAGCTAAAGGCAGAGACGTTTCACCGACCGAGCCACTCAGGCACCCCAGTTGTCTTGTTTCTTTGCCTGCCTGCCTGCCTGCATGTTGGGTCTGTGGATGTCTGATGACTGACTGTCCTCTGATTTCGTGGGGAGGTGGGCCATGTTTCCTCCTTTGAACGGCCTTTGCGCTTGGGCATATCTCTTTCGGTATCTGTTCCGTGCCATCGATTCATCGACCGACCGACCGTGTCTGTCTGTCTGCCAACATCGCAGGGTCTCCATGGCCTCTGCAAAGAAAGCATTCGACCAGGGGCGACTTTATTTCCGATTTTTGCTTTGTTTTCCTTTGTTGTGTTTGACAGACATCGCCATAGCGGTTCAAATTTCTTGGGCGTGTCAGCTCTGTACACCCACCCAGGGTGGCCCTGGAACTCAGGACCCCCACAGATCAAGAGTTGCCTTCCTTGGGGGTCCTCCGGACCGAGCCAGCTAGGTGCCCTGAAAGACGTGTCCTTGAAACACAGGTGTGAAGTCTGCGCCCATGAACTTTGCACTGGGAAACCTTATTTGGATCGTCACACTCTTGGGGAAATACTGCTGAAAGAACGTCGTGTAGCCAACGATGGAGGAACCGACTTGGGAGGAAAACCTTCTTTTCCAGGTTCTGCTGTTTGGTCAATTCTCTCGACTCAATAGGGGCCCAGCCTTCAGAGTCACAGTATTTGCTTGATGTCTCTCTTGTCTGCGTTTTCCTCGTGTACTTTTATAGTGAGTGCTCCGGATGGATGGTTGACAGAGAACAGTTTACATCCCGGGGCATGTGTGTGTGTGTGTGTGTGTGTGTGTGTGTGTGTGTGTGTGTGTGAGAGAGAGAGAGAGAGAGAGAGAGAGAGAGAGAGGGAGGGAGAGGTGTGTGTGTGTGGGGGGGGCACGGCGGGGGTGAGATGGGTAGGGATTGTTGCAAAGTGGGATCAGGGATTCACGGAGGTGAGAAGGCGGCAAAGAGAAAGGCTTGGAAAGGAAGCCATGAAAAAGCCCATGTTCAAATGGTGAAGTTTCATGGGAGAAGAGTTACCTCTAATCAAAGGCATTCTTGCTGGACAGTAGCTTCTGCCCTCTCCGCTGGGGGATAGGAGGGCCAAGGTTTTGAAAGGTTCCTCCTGGGCTTTTGTAAAGCACAAAAGCGCCAGAGCACCTAGACAGGATGCTGCTGCTCTGTTGCCCTCTAGTGTCCTCTCCCCCTGCCACCGCTGTTTCTGTTTTCCTCTGACCCCACTTCCTGCCCAGGGGTGTTTATCTTGGATAGATAATGCTGCTGCTGCTGCTGCTGCTGCGCGCGCGCGTGCGTGCGTGCGTGCGTGTGTGTGTGTGTGTGTGTGTGTCTTCAAGGTTTTATATTTTTAGGTAATCTCTCCACCCATCCATCCAGCGTGGTGCTGGAACTCAGGACCCCCCCCCCCCCCCCCCCCCGCAGGTCAAGAGTCGCAGTCGTGTGGTCCTCAGAGGGAGCCAGTCAGGCGCCCCGAGATACGTGTACTTGAAAATCCAGCAAACAAAGAAAAGAACCAACGAATAAAGTTTTTTGTTTTTTGTTTTTTTTTCCTTCACAGGCCGGGGGAAGTTCTACGCCTTGTCCCCCCCCCGCCACACATCAGGGGATAGTTAGTTCATCATCAATATTTACCTCTTCTCAAGCACCGGCCCCTCCCCTCCCCGCCCCGCCCCGCCCCGCCCCGCCCCGCCGCCGTGTCCTAGAGTTGGACCGCGCGGCTGTTCCGGAACTGGATTTCTTCAGTGAATGGCTATTTTAACTCTCTCTCTCTCTCTCTCTCTCTCTCTCTCTCTCTCCCTCCCTGTTTTTTTTTTTTTTTTTCTTCAAGATTTTATTTGTTTGACAGAGAGAGGTCACAAGTAGGCAGAGAGACAGACAGAGAGAGAGGGGGAAGCAGGCTTCCCGCTGAGCAGAGAGTCTGATGTGGGGCTCGATCCCAGGACCCTGAGACCATGACCTGAGCTGAAGGCAGAGGCTTCACCCCCTGAGCCACCCAGGCACCCCTATTTTAACTCTCTTCCTCCCCATTCCGTGCCGCCTCCCTGCCGTCCCACCCCCCCTCCACTGCCCCCCACCCCCGCCCCGGGGTTTATTCCGCTTTTGGTCACGGATGCCACGACCCTGCCTTGGCACCGATGTTCCCCACAGCTGTTTGTTGTCCTTAGACATCATCGTGGTACGGGCAGAGACAGGTTCAGTGAGCACCTTTCTGGGGGTGTGTGTCAGTCACCCCCTTTCCGTCCTCCCGAGGTGTCATCGTTGGCTTCAGAGTAGACCTCCTGCCCTTGAAATGCTAGGAAAAAAACGGTTCATCCGTTGTTGGTTTAGGAGTGCGCGCGTGTGGGATGCCTGGGGGGGGGGGGGCCTCAGTAGATGAAGCCTCTGCCTTCAGCTCAGGTCACGATCTCAGGGTCTTGGGATCGAGTCCCGCATCGGGCTCTCTGCTGGACAGGGAGGCTACTTCCTCCTCTCTGTCTCTCTGCCTGCTCGTGATCTCTGTCTGTCAAATAAATAAATAAAATCTTCAACAACAACAACAACAACAACAACAACAACAACAACAACAACAACAACATTAAAGGAGTACTCGCGTGGGTCTCGGTTTTACAGTCCCTGCCCGGGGACATTTGTCTAAGTCCTCCCGGAGGCCCGGGCGCCCGCTTGCTCACATGCCACAGTGGGAAGCTGGTGCCTCCAGGCCTGCCGGGCCGCCGGGGGTGGGGGTGGGGTGGGGTGGGTGGGTGGGTGTGTGTGTGTGTGTGTGTGTGTGTGTGTGTGTGTGTCCCCCGTGGCGAATCGGGCCCCCCCCTTCCGGCGGCAGCGGCCCGGACGCGTTCCCCAAGTCTCCCCTGGGCGAGCTGGAGTCGCGCCGTGCCTGCCGTGAGCTGCCGAGGCTGACGCCCCGGGGCCGCGCGCCCCTCCGAAGTGGGCCGGGAGGGGATCGGGCGGCCTGGCGGCCGGCCTCGCGACTGTCACTGGCCCTGCGTTCCGGATCTGCCTCGGTGTCTTTCGTGGCGGTTGTCTGGCGGCACCTGGCGGCCGCTTTTATATAGCGTCTCCCCGCCGGAACGTGGGCGATGTCGGCAAGGGATGGCATTTGGCCGCGGTCCCCAAGCTGGAGTTCCGGGAGGCCGGCGACACTAGAGCGATCGTCCCCGCGGTCTCTGGGGCGTCGGCGCGCGATCGGCTCGCGGGAGATTGAAACCCCAGGTATATGGGGGAGCAGCGGCGCCGCCCCCGCCGTCGCCGCCTTCTCCTCCTCCTGGCTCTCGCGGAGGGGTGTTGGGGGCTTCCTGGAGGGGTCGACCAGCACCCGCCGGTGCCCCCTCCTCCGCCCGCCTGCCCGCCGGCGTGGGAATGGGAGACAGTGTGTGCGTGCGGTGCGAGGACGCCGTTCGGCCTGTGGCTCTGGTCGTTCATCGGGCCTTCCGTGTCCCACGTGTCCCTTGTGTCCCGTGTCACACTCGGGCGGTTGGGGACCGGCCCGAGCCTCGCCGGGAAGCCGGTGGATGGCGCGAGGGGTCCGTCCGCGGGCACGCGTGGGGTCCTGGTCGTCGCCCCCGATTTTCTCACCAAGTTTTCCGAGGCCCGCTGCGTAAGGTGGGGACCGGCTCGGACCGGCTCGGACCGGGCCGGGCCGGCCGTGCGGGCGGCGCCACGCCGCGAGGGGAGGCACGGGCCGCGATGTCCATGGAGGTCGGGCCATCAGGGGGCGCCTCCGCGGGTCCGCCCCCTCTCCCAGTCCCAGCCCGGGAGCCGGCGACCGCTCGGACCGGCTCGGACCGGCTCGGACCGGCTCGGACCGGGCCGTGGCGGCCGTGCGGCGCCACGCGGCGAGTGGAGGCACGGGCCGCGAGGGAGAGGGAGAGGGAGAAGGAGGCGAGGGCCGGCAGGTCCCTCCGCAGAACTTGATTTTTTTTTGAGGGCCGGCAGGTCCCTCCGCAGAACTTGATGATTTTTTTTTTGAGGGCCGGCAGGTCCCCTCCGCAGAACTTGATTTTTTTTGAGGGCCGGCAGGTCCCTCCGCAGAACTTGATTTTTTTTTTGAGGGCCGGCAGGTCCCTCCGCAGAACTTGATTTTTTTTGAGGGCCGGCAGGTCCCTCCGCAGAACTTGATTTTTTTTTTGAGGGCCGGCAGGTCCCTCCGCAGAACTTGATTTTTTTTGAGGGCCGGCGGGTCCCTCCGCAGAACTTGATTTTTTTTTGAGGGCCGGCAGGTCCCCTCCGCAGAACTTGATTTTTTTTTTGAGGGCCGGCAGGTCCCTCCGCAGAACTTGATTTTTTTTGAGGGCTGGCGGGTCCCTCCGCAGAACTTGATTTTTTTTTGAGGGCCGGCAGGTCCCCTCCGCAGAACTTGATTTTTTTTTTGAGGGCCGGCAGGTCCCTCCGCAGAACTTGATTTTTTTTTGAGGGCCGGCAGGTCCCCTCCGCAGAACTTGATTTTTTTTTTGAGGGCCGGCAGGTCCCCTCCGCAGAACTTGATTTTTTTTTTTTTGAGGGCCGGCGGGTCCCTCCGCAGAACTTGATTTTTTTTGAGGGCCGGCGGGTCCCTCCGCAGAACTTGATTTTTTTTTGAGGGCCGGCAGGTCCCCTCCGCAGAACTTGATTTTTTTTTTGAGGGCCGGCAGGTCCCTCCGCAGAACTTGATTTTTTTTGAGGGCTGGCGGGTCCCTCCGCAGAACTTGATTTTTTTTTGAGGGCCGGCAGGTCCCCTCCGCAGAACTTGATTTTTTTTTTGAGGGCCGGCAGGTCCCTCCGCAGAACTTGATTTTTTTTTGAGGGCCGGCAGGTCCCCTCCGCAGAACTTGATTTTTTTTTTGAGGGCCGGCAGGTCCCCTCCGCAGAACTTGATTTTTTTTTTTTTGAGGGCCGGCGGGTCCCTCCGCAGAACTTGATTTTTTTTGAGGGCCGGCGGGTCCCTCCGCAGAACTTGATTTTTTTTTGAGGGCCGGCGGGTCCCTCCGCAGAACTTGATTTTTTTTTTTGAGGGCCGGCGGGTCCCCTCCGCAGAACTTGATTTTTTTTGAGGGCCGGCGGGTCCCTCCGCAGAACTTGATTTTTTTTCTAAGTCCCGACTTGGGGACGACAGGCGGACCAGGGGAGGAGCTACCCGGCCAGGCCCGGGCGGCTCCACCTCCCTCGAGTCCGTGGTCGGTCCCGGCTGCCCGCTCCCCCACGCTCCAGGGGGTCGACCAGATGGCCCTGGGGGTTCCGTGGGGCGCCCCCCCCCCCCCGCTCTTTGCAGGGTAATGGAGCAGTGTTTGGGGCCAGTGGCCAGGCCACGGTCCCACGAGGTCCCGGTGACCCGTGGCTAGGCCCCGCCAGATGGCGTAGCTATTTTGTCCCCGGAAAGGAGCAGGTTTTGTTGCCAGGTAGGTGCTGACACGCTGTTTGAGTGACTCGCCTTAGCGATGTGGGCCTCTGGGTGCGTGCGGGGCTCTGGGCTTGGCCGTGGTGCCAAATCCGGCTCGGCCCTCGCTCGTTGGAGCCGTCCGCGTGGGCCTGTGCGCCGGCTCTCGTGCCCCCAGCTGGTCCCGGGCTGTGGTGCCACCTCTGGTCTCCAGCACCCGAGGGCGGCGTGGGCAAGTGGCGTGGGTCCTTTATCCCGTTCACTCCACGCTGTGGGCGCCCGGCTGCGGCCGTGGTAACCCCCGCTCCGTTCCGCAAGGCTCCGTGCCACGTGTCAGGCGTTCTCCTTGGGTTGCCCGGCTGCTCTTGCCCTGGGCTCGAGGGGTGCCGGCGAGGCTGAAAGCAGGTCCCTCTGGTCGGTTGTCGTCGCCAGGCGTTTCCCCCCTTGGGTTCCTCCTTGGGCACGTTTTCGCTGATCGATGTGGTGATGTCGCGTTCTCCCGGGCCGGGTCTAAGCCGCGTCAGACGAGGGACGGACATTCATGGCGAATGGGACCGCTCTTCTCGTTCTGCCCGTGGGCCCCTCGCTCCTCCTCCTCCTCTGCCACCCGCTGCCGTGGGGGGGTGTTGAGGGGAGGGTGCGGGGGGGTTTGTGGGCTCCGGCCCGACTCTGCTTTCCCACGGTTCTCGCCTCAGGGCGCCCGTGGGTGTGGGGTCCAGCTGACGCAGCGGACACTCTCGCTTGCCGCTCTCGGCTCCTTCACGCGGGGTGAGCCGCCCTCCCTGTGTCGGGGAGGGCCATCCCGAGGCCGCGCTGCTCACCGCCCGGGCGTGCTGAGCGCGTGGCGCCTGGCCCTCTGTGGTGCCCCTGGAGCGCTCCAGGTTGTCTCAGGTGCCTGAGGCCGAGCGGTGGCGTCGTTTCCCGTTCCCAGCGACCCCCTCGGGCTGCCGCTGTCGGTGGTGTGTCCGGAGAGCGGGTGGTGGAAGTCGGTAAGGGAGGCCCACCCGCCCCCCTCTGTGGGGGTGCGGGCACCTCGTCGTCCTCTGGTGCGCGTCGTGCCAGGGCGGTGTGTGTGGACAGGACTTGGTGGGGCGTGTGAGTGACCGCGCCGGGCCGAGCCAGCGCTGCGGCGCCTGGCCAGCCGAGGGCTGCTGCTTCTCTTTGCCCGGCATGCCGTGCCCGTCTCCGCTCCTCTCGTGGCCTCGGTGTGGAGGCCTGAGGTCCCTTCCGGGCGGGGATGGGAGCATGGCGTGCGTAGAAGAGGCAAAGGCGGTCCCCTCGTGGGGCTCTGGCCGCGGGTGCTCAGGATTGTCCTGGGCCTGTCCCTTGCCGCAGACCCACCCCCGCCCCCTCCCAGGCCCTGGAGGCCTTTGGGACGGCGTTTCCTTGGGCGGAGCCCGGTCAGGGGGACGAATGGGTGGGGGCGATGCGCCCTCGGTGAGAAAGCCTTCTCTAGCGATCCGAGAGGGTGCCTTGGGGTACCGGAACCCCCAGCCGCCGCCCCTCCTCTGCGCGTCGTGGCCACCGATGCGGGGTGACTACCGTCGCGTGTTGGGCAGAGCCCCCTCTCCGCGAGGGGTCTGCCGGCCCCGCGGTGGGGCCGAGCGTCGCTCTCTTGCCTACCGCGGCCTGCGCCTCCCCCCTCCGAGTCGGGGGAGGATCCCGCCGGGCCTGGCCGGCGTCTGGCGCGTGGGGCTCCCGCGTGCGTGCGAGTGCGAGAGCGTGCGCGCGCGCGGCCGCTCCCCCGCGGCGTGCGTCTCCTTGCTCTGCGCCGTGCGAGCGGCTGTCTGCCGCCCGCTCCCGTGCCGAGTCGCTGCCGGGGGTGACGTGCGGGCACGGGTCGGGCCGCTCTCGCCTGGGGGCGCTTCCCCCGGGTCGTGGCTCCGGGATGGAGCAGACGGACGGATGGAGGTTCAGACGGGCCCCCGCGCGGCGGGGGTCGCGTTGGGGCCCGGTTCTTGGCGGGGGAAGGTGCGCCAAGGGTGCTGAGGCCGGCCGGCGTCCCCGGGCGTCGCGGGACCGCTCTCGTGCTGGTGGCGGTGGGATCCCGTGCACGTTTACCTGGCGGCCCGGCTCGCGCCTTCGTTGGTGCGCCCTTCCCCCCCCCCGGAACCGCTCCCCACGCGCTGCCGGCCGTCGCC
>NW_025721375.1:67500-90381 GCF_922984935.1 Meles meles
GGACGGAGAGGACGAGGAGGAGGGAAGGGCGGGTTTCGCTTGGCAGACGTTTCTCCATGCGACGGGGGACCGTTCCCACGCGGGAATTCGCACCGTCCCGTGTCCCGGGCCTTGTGGGTGGGGGAACGTCAGGTCGCCTTCCAGATGGCCGGGGGCGCCCTTGCCTGGGCCGGGAACCGGGACGGCCCCGATGGGTTGGAAGGCAAGTGCGTCAGGAGCACGTCCCAGAGACGTGCAGCTGTCCCCATCCCAGGGGTAGTAGGAAAAGGATCCACAGAGCGCCCCCCCCCCCCCTTCGGCTAAAGGCGCGCTCGCGGTCTGGAAGGGCTACTGACCCGGGCGGAAGGGATGAGTGAGGCCTGGGAGTCGGGAAGGCAGGCACTCGGCCTCAGCCGCCCGGCGAGCCACAACCCAGACTCGGATTCACCGCAGTGCTGCTGCCGGTGCCGCTTTTGGGGCGCCGCCCGCCCGCTTGGTGGTCTCCTTTCTAGTGCCCATAGCAGGTCGACCAGATGGTCCAGCCATGGATGGAGGGAATTCGGAGCACACGGAGGTGAGTGACGGGGCGGGGTGGGGTGAGGGGGCCCGCGTGGGGCGCGCGCACGCGCGCGGAGCGTGTCCCGTGTCCGGGAAGGAACCTGAGAAAGGCCCGGAGGCGGGGAGGCGGGGAGGCGGGGTGTGGCAAGACCTTGGGCTCGGGCTTGGGCTTGGGCCTCGGGAGGCAGTCCAGAGGTGGGCGGAACTTGGCAGAGTTGGGTTTTGGTGGTGGTGGTACTGGTGCTGGTGCTGGTGCTGGTGCTGGTGCTGGTGCTGGTGCTGGTGCTGGTGCTGGTGCTGGTGCTGGTGCTGGTGCTGGTGCTGGTGAAGATTTGATTCATTGGACAGGGGGAGGAGAGGGAGGGAGGGAGGGAGGGAGGGAGAGAGAGAGAGAGAGCGCGCGTGCGCGAGCGGGGGTGCGGGGGGTGGGGGGGGAAGCGGAAGAGCGAGGGAGTGCCAGTCCAGAGGTGGGCGGAACTTGGCAGAGTTGGGTTTTGGTGGTGGTGGTGCTGGTGCTGGTGCTGGTGCTGGTGCTGGTGCTGGTGCTGGTGCTGGTGCTGGTGAAGATTTGATTCATTGGACAGGGCGGGGAGGAGAGGGAGGGAGGGAGGGAGGGAGGGAGGGAGGGAGGGCGAGCGCGCGCGCGCGTGCGCGAGCGGGGGTGCGGGGGGGTGGGGGGGAAGCGGAAGAGCGAGGGAGTGCGCATGCGGGCAAGGCCGCTGCAGGCAGCGGGAAAGGGAGAGGCAGGCTTTCCACCGAGGAGGGAGCCCGATGTGGGGTTCCATCCCAGGACCGTGGGATCGTGACCCGGGCCGAAGGCGGCCGGCCGCCCAACCGACTGAGCCACGGACGCACCCCGGACGGACCTAGGAACAGTTGTAGTGACGTGATTTTTTTTGGAAGATTTTATGGATCGATTGGACAGACGGAGATCACAAGTAGGCAGAGAGAGAGGAGGGGGCTCCTCCTCCGAGCAGAGAGCCCGATGCTGGGCTCGAACCCAGGACCCTGGGATCATACCCTGAGCCGAAAGCAGAGGCTTTCACTCACGGAGCCACCCAGGCGCCCCTAGTGCCATGATGTGGACGGATCGTTGGAGACATGGGAACCGGTGTTCTTCTCGAAGCGCCTTCTGCACCGTCACTTCCACAGACCTGAACCTTTAAGGTGGACCTGGGGAGACCACTGTCAAAACGGACACAGGCGCCGCTGTTCTCCAGAAAGTTCGATCGACCCTGGGACGGCTATCCACTTTCCCTTTCTCTGAAATGACCTAGGACACCCCTCTTCTGGCCACCTCCTCTCTTGCTCCCCCCACCCCAACGACCCATCATGGGACCTTCCCCTTACACCTGCTGAACGCTTTTCCACCCCCCACCCCCCACCCCCCACCCCCCACCCCCCACCCCCCACCCCCCCCCCCGCCTGGCCTGCGTTGGCTTGGAGTCTCTGCCGGACCCAGGACCCGGGCGGGGGGGTGGCCGCCCACAGACTCTGTCCACTCTCAGAGGTGATGAGTGGGGGTAACGCACAGAAGCTCTCAGAATACTACGCATGCCCAGTATCCTACACATCCACTCCCTGCCCCTCCCCCCCCCACCACCGGTTTTGAATGTGTGCGCGGACCCACAGAGTGGAGGAATGGGCATGGACGCGCACACGCGGGCACGCACGGATGGCTAGGGAGGGAGGGACGGACGGACGAAGGAACTGAAGGGGGAAGAAGGGACGGGAAGGGAGAGAGGGAGATAGGCAGACCCACCCGCCGCCCTGTTCACCAACCACCCGCCCCGGTCACCTCCCTCCCTCCCTCCCTCCCTCCCTCCCTCGTCTACCTACCCTTTGCCCTCCCGTTTTCAAAGTGGAGATAAAATTCGCACTCCATAATTCACATACTCTTCAAGGGACGCGGTTCGGTAGCCTTTTATTCCTTAGGGGACTCCCAAAGATGCGCAACCCTCGCCACCGTTTCCAGAACGTTTCCATCCCTTCGAAAAGAAACACCCCTACCACCCCCTGCCCGCTTCCCACCCGCGCCTCCCCCTCCCCTCACCCTGACTCTCTTCACCGGTCTCCCCCTACAGCCTCCGATCCCCCCCTCCGTCCTGCCTAGGATTGGGGTATGACGGCTGCCTCCTTCCTACCTACCCCTGGAATCCCAAGGCATTCATTAGGTCACCCGTGGCTCTCGGGTTCCTTTTTCTTAGCGTCACGTTTTTGGGGCTCACCCAGGTGTTTCCATGGATCGGCGCGCTGCTCCTTTGGACGGCGTCATCGTTCTCCACGATGAGCTTAGGAAGATGAGTGGAACGACGACAGGATGTTCGTGGGCCACCGAGTCTCCCGCCCGACCCCTTCTCTTAAAACTTGAAGTGGTACTAAACAGGTACCATCTCTGAGGACAGAAGTCCTAGCATCATCAGCAGACACTGTGGAAAGGTGTTTTGCACTGTCTCGCGTGGCCTCTTTCTTCCCTGGAAAAGGATTCACAGGCTATCCTGCACCCCTTAAGGCCAGAACGATCTCATCATGCTCTGGTGGTCCTGCGCCTTGGGTCTCGTGGCGCCCCCTTCCCCACCGAGAGCTACCCTCACTCCATCCTCTTACGCTGGCCCAGAAGTGAGATGAACAGCACCCCGCTTTTTCCACCAGGCGAGCCCAAGTCATGGAGAATGGTTCAAAGCCATTCCCAGGTGCTGGTCATTTGGCTGGAAAGGAGGCAGGCTATGGGGTTGGGTAGGAGGCTACCTCCGTCCTTCTGTCACCGTAGAAAGTAATTTTTTTTTTTCTTTCTCCCTTCCCTTCCCCTTCCCCTTCCCCTTTCCCTTTCCCCCTTCCCTTTCCCCCTTCCCTTTCCCTTTCCCCCTTCCCTTTCCCCTTTCCCCTTCCCTTTCCCCTTCCCCCTCCCCCTTCCCCTTCCTTCCCTTTCCCCTTCCCCTTCCTTCCCTTTCCCCTTCCCCTTCCTTCCCTTTCCCCTTCCCCTTCCTTCCCTTTCCCCTTCCCCTTCCTTCCCTTTCCCCTTCCCCTTCCTTCCCTTTCCCCTTCCCCTTCCTTCCCTTTCCCCTTCCCCTTCCTTCCTTCCTTCCTTCCTTCCTTCCTTCCTTCCTTCCTTTCCTTCCTTTCCATCTTTCTTTCTTTCATTTTAAAGATTCTTGCTTCTGCATTTGACAGCGAGATAGAGAGCCCAAGTAGGAAGAGCGGCAGAGGCCACGCGCGCCGGACTTTATCGAGCTCTTCATTGTTATTTCTGTCGTTGTTTTTCTTGTGTACCCTACAACCAGGGTGGGGCTCCAACTCAGGACTCAGATCTAAGAGTCAGCGCGCTCTATGGAGAACCAGCCAGGGGCCACTGAGCTTTTTGTAGCCTAGGGAGAGAACGGGTTTCCTGTGTGCCGGCGCCCCCCTCCCCCCCCCGCTGCCCCCCCGCTCCCCCCCCCGCTCCCCCCCCCCCCGCTCCCCGCTCCCCGCTCCCCGCTCCCCGCTCCCCCGCTCCCCGCTCCCCGCTCCCGTACCGCTTTGGCACACGGGTTCTTTGGAATGTGAAGCGCTTAAGAAACAGTAAGCTGTTCTTCACCCAGTAAGCTGGGTGGCTCAGGCGTTAAGGGTCTGCCATAGGCTCAGGTCACCATCTCAGGCGCGTAGCGCACGCGCGCGCGCGCGCGCACACACACACACACACACACACACACACACACACCCGCTCCCATCGCATCTGGCTCCCTGCTCAGTGGGAAACCTGCTTCTCCCTCTCCCACTCCCCCAGCCCCTGCTTGTTTCCCTCCCTCGCTCTGTTTCTCTCTGTCAAATACATACACAGAACCTTGAGAGAGATAGGAATAAAGAAAGAAAGAGAGAGAGAGAGAGAGAGAGAGAGAGAGAGAGAAAGGCAATAGCCCTGAGGAGGACACTTCTTTGCCTCTCCCTCTGCTTCCTGACCTGAAAGGGGGAGATAAAACTCGCCTAGGAATGGCACCTTCCCTCCATGGAGCAGGAGGAAAAGAAGACATTCTCATCAGTCTGCAGACGGCATCAGAGGAACGTGCCCAGAAAACCTTCCTCTGCCCGTTCCCTTCCATCTCTTGGCCTTCCCGTGGTGGGCTGAGCTCAGAAGCCCAAAACTGCTTTCCTCTCTCCTGTCATTTCTCCACAACCGGATCTTTCTTTGTGGAGGACATGCCCTCGACATGGGAATTCCGAGCCGCCGCCGTTCTGTGAGACTTCTGGTGTGGGTGTATTCTGCCTGGTGGGCGCTGCACGTGTCAATCGACTGTTTCTCTCCCTGGGATCTGTCTCTTTCTGACCGGTGTCTCAGTCAACAACTCAGAAGGGGAGTAGAGGGAACATTCTTCCTCCCCTACACCTACTGAATGCAGATGGACACACCCCCAGAACCCTCCCCTCACACACACACACACACACACACACACACACACACACACACACCCCAAACAAGAGTTGGAATCCACCTGAATGTGGAACAATGTCACAGTAGTTAAACACAGGATGCTAGACTCACATGGCAGAATAGAACACCGATACTACAAATTATGTTTGCGGAGACGGTTTGGTGGCATAGGAATGTGCTTGTTGGGTGGCAATACTTAGTGAAAAGAAGTAGGAAACATTCGGCGGAGAATGGGTTCTCTCTTAGGAGGGGATACCAGATCATTTCAAAGGCTGGGGATGGTGAAATCAGCCCCCCCCCCTTCTTCTTCTCCTTCCCCTTCTCCTTCGTCTTCTTCTTCTTCAAGATTTTATTTATTGATGTGACAGACAGAGATCACAAGTAGGCAGAGAGGCAGGCAGAGAGAGAGGGAGAAGCAGGCTCCCCATCGAGCAGAGAGCCCAATCCGGCGTCTCGAGCCCAGGACCCCGGGACCATAAACCGAGCCAAAGGCAGAGGCTTTAACCTACGGAGCCACCCAGGTGCCCCAGTTCTTCTATCTTTTCACTTCTGTTTCTCCCCCTACTCTGTTCTTTAGGGTGGTCCTTAGGCCTCCTCCTTTTCCCGAGCCAATGACTATACCTGCTTTTTTAAGACATTGCGTCCTAAAGAGGAAGCAGGACTTCAGCTAATGGTCTCAGGAAGGATGCTTACTTCCTAGATTCATATGGATCCGCCCAACTTTGGCTTCTCATGGCTCATCGCTCTCTGCAGGACATAGGGGAGGACACGGGTCTTACCATGAAAGAAGCCCACTTGGGTGGGACCGTCGCTTGTGGAAAATGGAATCTGGGGGAAGGACTGAAAGCAGCACTGATAAAGACTGTGTTGCAGGTTAGAGAAATTTCCGCCGCTTGGACACCGCCCTGCCCCGCCCCGCCCCGCCCCGCCCCGCCCCGCCCCGCCCCACCCCACCCCACCCCACCCCACCCCACCCCGCCACCGCCACTCCCCATCCCCCCACGCCCGCCCGCCCGCCCAAAGCAAGCACTTCCCTTTGATGCCATGTCTTGTGTGTGTTTGTTTTCTTGGTTCATTCCTTCGTTCGTGCAGTTGATTATTTTTTTAAGATTTTATTGACTGATGAGAGAGACAGAGAGAGCGCGCGAGCGAGCGTGAGCCCATGAGCGGAGTGAAGGGCAGAGGGAGAAGCGGGCTCTAAGCTGAGCAGGGAACCCGATACAAGACTCATTCCCAGGACTCCAGGATCATGACCTGAGCCCCAAGGCAGACACGCTCAACCTCAACCGATTGAGCCACCACCGGGGCACCCCATCATTCATTCATTCCTTCATTCATTCATTTTAAGACTATCTATTTGACAGAGAGACAGCGAGAGAGGGAACACAAGCAGGGGGAACGGACAAGGGAGAAGCAGGCCTCCCGCCAAGCAGGGAGCCCGATGCGGGGCTCGATCCCAGGACCCTGAGATCAGGACCTGAGCGGAAGACAGCCACTTAACCACTTAACCGGCTGAGCCACCCAGGCGTCTCAGAAGTGCGCTTTCAATGCATCATCTGTTAAGTGGATCTGGATCAAGGACATTGTCACGTTTTAACCTGTGTGGGCCCTGCTCCTGGGCTTTCACACTTACCCGGGTCCCAAAGGACTCTGCCAAACTTCAGCATGTGGGCTCTCTTTCTGTCCTGAGCACACATTGCATATCTACCTCATTAAAAAAAAAAAAAAAGAAGAAGAAGAAGAAGAAAAGAAAAAGAAAAAGAAAAAGAAAGAAAGAAATTTGATCAAAGGGGTGCCTGGCTCCATCCTCCACCGGTGGAGCGTGGGACTCGGGATTGTGAGTGTGACTCGGGATGGGAGCCCTATGTTGTGTGGAGAGATTACATAGACATAAAACCTACAGGAGAGGTTTTTTTCCAACCCATCGATGAATCCCTCCAAAGGAGCCTTCCAAACATAAGGACGGGGGAAAAAAAAAAAAAAAAAAAAAGAAAAAGAAAGAAAACCTCCCTGGTTCCCATAAGACTAGAGTCCTAGAGCCTTGCATATGCTAAAAATGGAAAATAAACTCCGTCACTTTCTGTAGGGTCCTTCCTCACGATGACTTGGAACTCTGGATGGAAAACACACATACGCCTATGTGCACGCACACGTGCGTGCGGAAAACCAAACCAAACCGGCTAAACAAACCAAAACCCTATAGAAACCTGCAATCGATGTTGGGAAAGCAACCACCCACCCCCAGAAGAAACGCTTGCAGGCCACGTGTACAGTGTACGATAATACATGGGGAGCCTCTACTGGCAGTTGCTTACTTCCATGGAAGACATTTCAGGATACCATGAGTCGCAGATGGCCCGAGGGGGCTTCTTTCGACATGTCTGAATTGTGTGCACAAGTCGAGGAAGGCTGCTAGGAGACTAAGTCGTCAGAAACTGGGAAGCCTGTTTTAGTTCCATCCGTGAAGGCCCAGCTTCTGGGGAGGAACCGACGCTCAGGGAGATGCTCTGGTCTTCATTTGGTTTGTTTCTTGCTGCGGCTGTTGGTATCTTTGCACAAAACCTGCCGTGTTCTGATTAGAAAAGGAAAACAACGGATGGAGGGGACCCATAAGTGGTCATGCTATGTGGCCCTTGGATTTGTTTTCAGCCAAGGGGGAGATTTGGGGCCTCTGGTCTTTCATGACCTCTCCACAAAGAAGACTGACACAAAGGCTACGAGTTGTTTGCATCTTGTGTGCATCCATGGGTCCCTGTGCGTTTCCCATCTGAGATGTTTTCTCTCCCTCTGGACGCTCTTGCTAACATCCAGTTGTAAAGGAACTCCTTGCTTCATAACTGAGTTGAAAGGAGGCACCTGGAAAAATCGGGCATGGTAAGAACGAGCATCAAGGTGTTTCAGGTCACATGACCTGGGATGACATTCCCTACATTCAGACTTTTGTGTCGCTCCATCGTCAAGATGCCTCAAGGGAAGGGACCCAGTGGATGGCCCAGAGCGAGAAGGACAGACGCAAATGGAGCACACCTGGGGCGCCTGGATGGCTCCGTGGATGAAGCCGCTGCCTTCGGCTCAGGTCATGATCTCAGGGTCCTGGGATCGAGTCCCGCATCGGGCTCTCTGCTCCGCAGGGAGCCTGCTTCCTCCTCTCTCTCTGCCGGCCTCTCTGCCTACTTGTGATCTCTCTCTCTGTCAGATAAATAAAATAAAATCTTTAAAAAAAAAAAAAAAAAAAAAGAAAGAAAGAAAATGGAGCACACCTGACTTACCCCCTCCCCCTGAGATGAAGGCCGAGGCAGGCAGAGGCCAAACGGGAAAAGAAAAGAACGGAAAAGAAAAAAAGATGAGTTCAAAACTTGACCTCTCGGGGCACCTGAGTGGCTCAGTGGGTTAAAGCCTCTGCCTTTGGCTCAGGTCATGATCCCAGGGTCATGGGATTGAGCCCCACATTGGGCTCTCTGCTCAGCGGGGAGCCTGCTTCCTCCTCTCTCTCTGCTTGTCTCTCTGCCTACTTGTGATCTCTGTCTGTCCAATAAATAAACAAAATCTTAAAAAAAAAAAAACAAAAAAAACTTGACCTCTGCCGGGGGCCTTGCCCGAGGCTCCCTTGCCCCGCCTCCACCTCCGCAGTGAGACACACCCCACCCCACCCCCACCCCCACCCCCACCCCCACCCCCGTTTCGGCACGAAAATCACTCCAAGCCCCTTGGGCCACCTCCTTAGGAGGTCTAAATTGGAGCACCTTCCAAGTCAGCAGGGAGGGGCCCGCGAGGGCTCCCCTGGACTTAAACAGCCCACTTCAGACTTCCCCACAGGAGCCTGAGAGGGGGAAAACAATCGACTGACTTTTTTAGTGGACCCAGGTGCGACTTCTTTGGCTTTAAAGCCAATTCAAGGTTGTTGGTTTTATTTTATTCTATTTTAAAGATTTTATGTAGTTATTTGACAGAGAGAGAGAGAGATCACAAGTAGGCAGAGAGGCAGGTACAGAGACAGGAGGAAGTAGGCTCCCTGCTGAGCAGAGAGCCCCATGCAGGGGCTCGATCCCAGGACCCTGAGATCATGACCTGAGCTGAAGGCAGAGGCTTAACCCGCTGAGCCACCCAGGCGCCCCTGTTGGTTTTATTTTAAAGAGACGTCGTTTTGGAGCTTTCAATGTCACATAGAATACAGATAATCAGCTTTTTTTCCTTTTTCCGCCCCGCACCCAATTTATTTTATTTTAGTTCATTTCATTTCACTTCATTTCATTTTATTTCATTTCATTTTGCAGATTTTAGTTTTTTATCGGGGGGGGGGGCGGAGGGGGGAGGGGGGGAGGGGGGTGGGGGGAGGGAGGGGGGGAGGGGGAATGGGGGGGAGGGGGGGCGGGGGGGGTGGGGGGGAGGGAGGGGGGGGAAAGAGGAAGAGGGAGAGGAAGGGGAAGCAGGCTCTCTGCTGAGCAGAGAGCCCAACGCAGGGCTCCATCCTAGGACCCTGGGATCATGACCTGAGTGGAAGGCAGAGGCGTAACCCACGGAGCCACCCAGGCGCCCAACAGATTTTATGTTTTCAGTAATCTCTACACCCAATGTGGGGCTTGAACTGACAACCCTGAGATCAAGAGTCATGCTCTCTACTGACTCTGCCAGCCAGCTGCCCCTGGAATATCATCTTTCAGAGACACATGCGTAGACTCGGATATGATGAGACTGCTTAAAAAGGTCTGATTGACTTGATGGATCCAATAAAGCCCCTTGGAAATGTTGGTTGGCCTGGTCACCTTGCTTACCGAGGGCCCCTCGGCCTTAACAGTTGAATAAAGAATGCCACCTCCTGGCGGATCCCGGAACTTCATGAAGGAAATTTGGAGGGCCTCAGGAAGAGAGGAATTCACCCAAATGTACAGGTCTTGCAGGCGAATCTGATGGGAAATATTTGGCTTGGCTCCTGGATTTTAAAAAGGCACTTAAAGGTTCGATCTAGGGGAGCCTGGGTGGCTCAGTCGTTAAGCATCTGCCTTCGGGGGAGTCTGCTTTTCCCTCTCCCTCTCCTTCCGCTTGTGCCCCCCCCCCCCCCCGGTCAAATAAATAAAAGAAAATCTTTTTTTTTTTAAAGATTTTATTTTATTTATTTGACAGAGAGAGAGATCACAAGTAGGCAGAGAGGCAGGCAGAGTGAGAGGAGGAAGCAGTCTCCCTGCAGAGCAGAGAGCCCGATGCGGGGCTCGATCCCAGGACCCCGAGATCATGACCTGAGCCGAAGGCAGCGGCTTCATCCACGGAGCCACCCAGGCGCCCCAAAATGAAATCTTTTAAAAAGAAAAGAGTTCAATCTAAAATTCCTTATGAAAAGCTCCATCCAAGCAGATAAGAAAGAAAGATCCCATATACGATCGCTTGCTCTTCTTGCTTCGCTTATGTAGATGATTAGAACAACTGTGGGAAAACTGGAATTGTTTCACAAACAAATTCATCTTCCTTTGGCTATCTTGGATGGCAATAAAGGTGACATTAGAGAGAAAGATTCTATTTCAATAACACACTTTTGGGGGTGATAGTTGCTGGTTCTGAAGAATGACCTTTGGGCCTTTGTTCTCTGCCTCTAAAACTGGACGGGATCCTGAATCCTTCTGGTTTTCTTGATTCTCTAGGACTATGACTCTGTGAACGACGGTTTCCAACATTCTCCCATTCTCCTATCTTAAAACCATTAAGAACTAAAACCGTATCCCCCCCCCCCCCCCAAGCCTGGCAAAGAAGCTCGACCACGTGAAAGAAACTTTGAGGGAACTGGCCACACTAGCTCATCATCCATAGACAGTGTTTGTGCCGGCGGCTCCATGGGCCACTCGAAATGAGACATTGGACCTACACCCCAGAACAGCCCGTCAGATTGTCCCTGCCCACTCCCACTCTGCCCAAGGATGCTTCAAGCCTGACATCTAGAGACTGTTAGGGTACGGAGTCGACCACCCCTCCATGAGACAGAGAACACTCGATAATGCAAGTCCCACAGCGTGGTTTATTTCCAGCTAGCTGGGGTCCAAGAATCTGCCCAGCGCGGCGGGTTTCAACAAGGACCCCGAGCACTCAAAGCCATGGGTTTATCGAGCATTTTCAAGGCACTTTTTCATAGCTACAGACCTATCTTGCGCCCCACTTTGACAGTTTCACTTTTTGCCACCCCGGCGTGTCACCCTGGTGGTTAAGGGAGATTTAGGTCTAGAAGAAACTTAACTTGAGTGACATTTCCCTCCACCTCGGCCTCCTTCAGTTTTATGGTGGGGAGGGCGACCTTAGGCTTCAAGGAACTGAGCTATTCATCTCTGGAAATTGGGCTATGGAGAAGATGACTTCTTTGTTGTCAATCACTAGGACATTTGTGAACCGAGGGAGACTCCTGTCTTGCAGGATTGCTGTGATCTCTGCAAGTTAACTCTTTGTTTTTTATGAACATCTGGTCCCGGTGGCGCCACCGCCACCGCCTAAGCGCCCCGGTGGTAGAGGAGTAAGTTGCTTTTTCAGGTTGGAGCTAGTTCCTCTTATCTCGAGTCACGTACGCAGTAGGGCCTGTTAGCGATGCTCAGGAAAATGGCTTCCCGGCCTTCAGGATGGCCATTCTTATGCTCACCCACTCTTACAGCGCAAGGTGCCAGCTTTTGCTTTGCCAAGATGGCTGTACTTCTGACAGGGCTAGGCTCGAGGTGGGTACGGTCTTGTTTTTCTTGGCCTCCACACCCGGAGCTGGTTTCCGGGACTTGTTTCTAAGTCCCCTGGGGGAAGGGGATCAGGGACAGTCTAGGGGTTAAACAACAAAGTTCTTGTTTCACCTCCATGGAAGCCTCTGGCTCAAATAAAAAATATCAAATAGGGCCTTACAAGACCTCACTGGCAGCACTCCAGACTTAGATACTGGGTTGAGCCCTTGTTTCAACCAGTAACCAGTGTTTTCCTTTGGGTTTTGCATAGAAGTGCCTCTTCTTAACTGCCGGATTGCTAGATGAATGAGGCAGAGTCTATGATCCTTAACTCCACTTGCTGCACCTGTATTAACTCTTCTTTGGAAATAAGAACCCATAGAGATAGGGGCACCTGGCTGGCTCGGTCGGTAGAACACACGACGCTTGATCTCGGGGTTGTGAGTTCGAGCCCCGCACTGGGTGCAGAGATTCCTTTCTTTTTTTTTTTTTTTCTCCCCCCCCCCCCCTCTAAAGATTGTATTGATTTATTTGGCAGACAGGGGTCATAAGTAGGCAGAGAGACACGCAGAGAGAGAGGAGGAAGCAGGCCCCCCGCGGAACGGAGAGCCCAATGTAGGGCTCGATCCCAGGACCCTGGGATCATGACCTCGGCCAAAGGCAGAGAACTTTAACCCACTGAGCCACCCAGGCGCCCCAAGGTGCAGAGATGACTTAATAAAAATCTTTAAAGACAGAAGAGGGGGGAGAGAAAGGAGAAGGAGTAGGGCCCCTGATAATAAAAGGCAAACACTAAGCTACTTGGCTAGAAGAAACCCTTAACCCTCCACAACCTTTGCCCCCTTCCCCAGCTGGGGGAGGGGCTCAGACTAATTTACTCATCTGTATTCTTTGATTGATTGATTGATTGATTGATTTGACAGAGAGAGAGAGAGAGAGAGAGAGATCACCAATAGGCCGAGAGGCGGTGGGGCCGGGCGGGGGGGGGGGGGGGGGGGGCAGGCTCCCTACTGAGCAGAGAGCCCGATGTGGGGCTCGAACCCAGGACCCTGGGATCATGATCTGAGCCGAAGGTGGAGGCTTAACCCACTGAGCCACCCAGGTGCCCCTCACGTGTATTCTTGGATGCCCACCGATGCCAGGTCAATTTGAGAGAGAATGAGACTATTGGGTTAGACTCTACTGTTACTATTCCTTACAAGTGTACTTGGGGATAAAATCAATGATGCCATATGGTACCAAACCGTGTAGAGAAATATCCAAGCCCTCAGAGAGGGAACTCTCTCTGAGACCCCCACCATTGGCACTAGGGACCAAAAATTGCGATCTGCCCTGTCTCAGATCCTTCCATTCCAAAGCCTCCACTGCACCCTCATTCAGCTTGAAGCAGTTATAGAAGGCAGACCTCTGCCCCTGTTCCATAGCAATGGAATGAAGGATTGACCATGGGGAATGATAACAGGGGAAAACAGAGCATGTCTGACTCCCTGTTGTTTCTAGTCCCTTTTAACCTACAGGGGAAAAGCCTCTGTTGAGCCCGGCACATAGGCATGTTACCGCTAAGATGTACAGAAACTTCTTTACCATAAACCTACCTCCCCTGAGGAAATAAAAGAATAGCCACAGCATAACTTGACAGGGGTGGTGGGAGGGATGGATGGAAACCATGCCCCATAAGGTAAATGGGCTGATGCTGGCTGAAAGCTCCAAGCCTGTTTTTCAGAAAATTGGTTCCCCCTACTGAGCTACCGTCTCGTTTCAGGCCTTGCTACCAAATACCAGGCATCTCTGCAGAAGTCTGGACTGAAGGTCGACGGATGGGGCTGCAGCTTATCAACAAGCACGGCCCTGATACTCCTTACCTGAGAGAAGGAGCCTGAGACCCCGTTCCGGTTAGACCAGCTCTCACAGCATGCCCACAGCCCCTTCTCCTTCTCCTAAGGTAACCTCCTGACATAAGGGACTCAATGATCCTCCTTCTCAGGTCAAGTCTCCACCCCAAAGTAAACATGGGGATAGAGGGTCCATAGGATGTTTCCCCACTGTGCAGGCTCCATCGTTCCCCGTGAATAATCGTTCATGTCCCTGCCCTTTTTCTTTTGAAGTTTGATTGTTATTTAGTAAGTTAGTTGGTTATTTCAGAGAGAGAGAGAGAGAGAGAGAGAGAGAGAGCGCGCGAGAGCGCGAGCGAGCGCACACGCATGAACACACGAGTGGGGGGAGGGACAGAGGGAGAGGGAGAAGACTCCCCACTGAGCAGGGAGCCCCAGAGGGGCAGGGCTCAGTCTCAGTACCCTGAGATCATGACCTGAGCTGAAGGCAGACGCTTCATAGACTGCGGCGCCCCTCCATTCCTTTTTTTTTGGGGGGGGGGGAGAACAACATGACATACTTTTATGTTTTAAAAAATTCCATTCATTCATTCATTTTCCATTATCTGTGGACCCAATGCAGGGCTTGAACTCATGATCCTGACTGAGATCAGATTCACAGTCCTGTGCTCTTTTGACTGAGCCAGCCAGGTGCTCCCTCCAGTGCATTTTTTTTTTTTTTTTTTTTTTTTTTAAATTTTTATTTATTTATTTGACAGAGAGAGAGATCACAAGTAGGCAGAGAGGCAGGCAGAGAGAGAGGAGGAAGCAGGCTCCCCGCGGGGCAGAGAGCCCGATGCGGGGCTCGATCCCAGGACCCCGAGACCACGACCCGAGCCGAAGGCAGCGGCCCAATCCACTGAGCCACCCAGGCGCCCCCAGTGCATTTTTTTAAACAACCCAGGGATCAAGGCTCGGAGTGACCATTTGCCCAATGAGACCCACACTCACCCCTCTGTGCAGAGGTGCTATCTGTGGAGCTGGTTTATGGTTCCCCATCTTCCCTCCTTCTTTTAGTGGACAGAAAGTGGCGTGTGAAACAGCCAGTGGCTATGTGGAAATGAGACAGAGGGTTTCCCTTGGAAAGCAGGTGGGAGAGGGAGGACCGGTCGAGGGATAATCAATCAACTGTTCCCGTCGCCTTAGAGGAGTGGGCTTGCTCGGCCCTGTAACTCGGTGGATGAGTGAGAACTGTCCCCTGTCAGGCCACTCTTAAGCTCTTATCCCTTATCACTCCATGCCTGTGTTTGCCTTCTGACCCCTAAGACACCAGCGTCATCAGTCCATGCCTGTGTTTGGCCTCTCCGTCCTAAGACACCACCATCCTGTGTTTCCTGTCCCTCTCCGACTGACCCAGCCACACCATGCCACACCCTCCTACCTGCACCACCCCCCCCCCCCCCCTTGGAAGGCTTTCAGGTCAGACGTCATCCTCCACATCCATGATTCCCAAAGGGTTTACCGGCATTTCCTGGGTTAGGAAAAGGAGGGGACTCTTTTTGCCCCCAGATAAGGTCAGCTCTTGAGACACGCTCTGTCTCCTTCCCCCTTGCCTCCTCCCTCCCGAAGTTTGCAAGCCACAGCCTAAGGGTTGGGGGATTTGAAGCACGCCATTCAAAGGAGAGAAGCCCCAGGCTCTGACTTTAACAGAAAACTTTCTGCATTTGAATGAAACGATTTGATTGAATGAGGCCCATGAGAATGGATCACCCTGAACCTCCCTTCAGCGGTCCTCCCATCCCCCACGCCCCACCCCTGCCGTCTTCAGGTCGAATGGAGAGCAGTAGGCTGGGGGTGGGGATGGCGGGGGGGAGGGGGGGAGGGGGTGTGGCGGGCGTGGTGGTGGTGGTGGTGGTGGTGGTGGTGCTGTTCATCCTAAGTAGTGAACGAGGCCCCGGGTCCCTAGGAAAAAAGTCACGGTCGGGTACAGATGAGTTGGTCTCTCAGGCAAAGTGGTCCAACTGTGGGCAACAGTTCTGTGGATGAGGGGAGATTTTTTTCTGGGATCATGCTCACATAGACGTCCCCGGCTGAGAAGAGGGCAGGGGGAGCCCTGGTAGGGGGAGGCGGACCCAGATCCGGAGCTCTGGACTATAGCTACTGCCTGCCCCCGGGTTGGGGGGGGTGGGGGGGTGGGGGCTGAGGGTGGTGGGGTCCGCTCACGCTGACTCCTGCAGCTCAATTCATTCTGGGAACCTTCTATTTTTTTCTGCGGAGGTGCCAGGTGCTGCGACGGCCAAAGCTCAACTCTTCTCTTTGCCTAGTTCTTTTTTTTTTTTTTTTTTTTAAAGATTTTATTTATTTATTTGACAGAGAGAGATCACAAGCAGGCAGAGAGGCAGGCAGAGAGAGTGAGAGGGAAGCAGGCTCCCTGCCGAGCAGAGAGCCCGATGCGGGACTCGATCCCAGGATCCTGAAATCATGACCCGAGCCGAAGGCAGCGGCCCAAACCACTGAGCCACCCAGGCGCCCCATTTTTTTTTTTTTTAATATTTTATTTATTTGACAGAGAGAAATCACAACTAGACAGAGAGGCAGGCAGAGAGAGAGAAGGAGGCAGGTTCCCCGCGGAGCAGAGAGCCTGATGCGGGGCTCGATCCCAGGACCCTGAGACCATGACCTGAGCCGAAGGCAGAGGCTTTAACCCACTGAGCCACCCAGGCGCCCCTCTTTGCCTAGTTCTTAAAAGGCCTGATTCTCCTGTCTTCCTGGTAGAGGGACCGAGCCACACCCTCCCATCCTGCCGGACACCCCGTGCAAATACTTCCACTTGAAGAGGGCTTTCACCTCGTTCCGAAAGTAAACAAACTACACCCACCCACACCCATCCCGTGGTCACCAATCCCTAAAACCAACCCACAGAAACCCAGCGGGTCTTCTGCAGCCCAAGGGTGCTTTAGAGAGTCACTCTCTTCAACACACCTTAGGCTCAAGGACGTGCTGCTGTCTCTCTTTCTCTGGCACAATTCCATCCAGGGATGAGCCTCGTACTGTATCGGCAAGATACAGTGCTCCTGGGAGCCGGGGACAGCAGACAACACTCACCGGATGATAGCACCCTACCTTTGGAATGACGTCCATACCTAAGCATGGTCTCTGGAAATCTTTGACATTGGCGTGCCTCTGCCGAGATCATTGCTTGGGACACTCCAGCCTCTAGAGCCGATCTTGTCTATGTTCCTCTGACCGTTACTTGCCCTTACTGTTCGCCTGATATTTTGCCTGATTGTTTATGGAGAGATTATATCCCTTCTGGCAAGAGCTGAATGTGAATCCTCTGCTCACCCCACCATGGAGAAGAATATGCACAGGCCCACACCCCTCTTCTCCTTCTCCACCATGTTGATGGAAAATGTGGGCCGCCCTCCCTCCGTCCTGTCAAAACCCAAACCTGAGATAAGGTTTAGATGTAAAGGAAACCAGAATACTGTGTTGAACTACAGACACTTCTTTTTTTTTTTTTTTTTTTAGATTTTATTTACTTATTTGACAGACAGAGATCACAAGTAGGAAGAGAAGCAGGCAGAGAGAGAGAGGAGGAAGCAGGCTCCCTGTGAGCAGAGAGCCTGATGCGGGGCTCGACCCCAGGACCCTGGGATCTTGACCTGAGCCGAAGGCAGAGGCTTAACCCACTGAGCCACCCAGGCGCCCCAACTACAGACACTTCTAAAACGTAGCAGCAGGGGCGCCTGGGTGGCTCAGTGGTTTAGGCCACTGCCTTCGGCTCAGGTCATGATCTCAGGGTCCTGGGATCGAGTCCCGCATCGGGCTCTCTGCTCGGCAGGGAGCCTGCTTCCCTCTCACTCTCTCTGCTTGCCTCTCTGCCTACTTGTGATCTCTCTCTGTCAAATAAATAAATAAAATCTTAAAAAAAAATAAAATATTTAAAACGTAGCAGCAGCATCAGCAGCAGCAGCAGAAAACACACACACCCCCCCCCCCCAACTGCAGGTGCAAGGAGGGAGAGATAACTCTCCCCCCTTTCTCCCCTGAAGCATCCTCTGCCCATTCCCCTGGGAGATGTCTCCCCTATCGCAGAAGGGGGAGTGAGTGACATCCTTTTTTCTTTCTTTCTTTCTTTCTTTCTTTCTTTCTTTCTTTCTTTCTTTCTTTCTTCTTCTTCTTCTTCTTCTTCTTCTTCTTCTTCTTCTTCTTCTTCTTTTTTGAGTGAGTGAGTGAGTGAGAGAGGGGGGGGGAACACACACACACACGCATGTATATATGTATATACGCACATATATGTATATGTGTACACACACGCACGCACACACATCTATTCTGGGCGTGCGGAAGCAGGGGGAGGGGCAGGGCAGGCAGAGGGAGAGGGAGAAGCAGGCTCCCCGCTGAGCAAGGAGCCTGAAGTGGGACTCGATCCCAGGAATGTGGGATCAGGACCTGAGCCAAAGGCAGCCGCTTACCCTTAAGGGACTAAGCCACCCAGATACCCTGTGAGGGACATTCTTATCTTCAAGGACAGGAAGTTGAGAATGAACATGAGAATTCTGGACAAACTGATCTTGTTTGTTTGTTTGTTTGTTTGTTTCTTTCTTTCTTTCTTTCCTCCAAAATCGTGTGTTCTTGTAGACTCCCCACACAGTGTAGTTACTCTGCCACAATCGCCTCTTCTTTTTTTTTTTTTTTTTTTTTAAGATTTATTTATTTATTTGACAGAGAGAGAGATCACAAGTAGGCAGAGAGGCAGGCAGAGAGAGAGGAGGAAGCAGTCTCCCTGCAGAGCAGAGAGCCCGATGCGGGGCTCGATCCCAGGACCCTGAGATCATGACCTGAGCCGAAGGCAGCGGCTTAATCCACTGAGCCACCCAGGCGCCCCACAATCGCCTCTTCTTGTTCAACCCAATATACCAGCAACTAGGATTTGCTCCTTCTCAGGGTCTGGCTTTCCTCGGGAGGGCTTTTTCATGGGACACTTTTAGGAAACAAATTTGTAGGCTCCTTTTCCTGTTACTCTGTCTCATGTCAATGTCATCCTTAGGGTCTGCCACCAACCCTGAGGTCTTCCTTTCCAGCATCTTTGAATCCTCCCTCCTTCATGACCTCGTTCCTTCCGTGCACAGCCCTCCGCTCGGCTCCCGTGCCCCCCCCCCCCCCACCAAGGCCAGACATATGGGTGATGGCCTCTCCAAGCTAAACATACTCTTACTGTATGACACAGCAATCCTGCTCCTTGGTATGCATCGATGACCCAAACGAGTTGAAGATGGATGTCTGCACAGAAACCGACACGCAGACGTTCACGGCCCCTTCACTAGGAACGGCTTGAACCTGGAGGCAATCAAGAAGTCCCTCAGGAGGAGAATGGATCCAGAGACTGGGGTACATCCAGGCCACGAAAGAAATGGCTCTCGGGGCTTTGGAAAGAGATGAGCGAGCTCTGGGGAGCTATGGGGAGCCAGGTAGGGAAACTCCCGCGTGTCTTGCTGACTGAGAGAAGCCGGTCAGAAGAGAAGAGGTGAACCCACCTCACGGTTCCAACTCCATGTGACATGCTGAAGGAGGCCAAACGATGGAGAGGGTCACGAGATCAGTAGGCTGGAGAGCCGAGTATGAACTGTAGCAGACAGCATCATGGACGGACAGGTGTGGGCAGAGGGTTTCTCCCCCTCTTGGACCAGGTTTGGCTTCAAAGGAGTGCAGCCCAAATTGGAACCAAAGGAGGCAGGATGCTTCCCGAAAAATCTCAAGGAAAAGTACTGCAAGCAACAGGAATAGCTACTGGTCAGGCTCTGGAGGAAAGGGTGGAGAGATTCAGCCCGTTGGCCTGAAAGTTGGCGGTAACTGTCTTCTCCCAGAATATGGAGGCATCGGAGTAGTTCTAGATGACGTGGAGTATTTTCTTACTTAGGGACGGTGACATTCTGAGGAAATATAGAGACTGAAAAAAAATCATGATTGCGATGGCATCCCGTGAAACTACTCAGTCCACTGAAGTGGTGAAATCTTGCCCCGTGTGAGTAATTTCCATGGCAGGCAGGCGAAAGGGACAACAAAGATCCATCGGCTGCCAGGGGTTTTGGTGGGGGTGGAGGGTGTGGGGTGGGGGGGTGGGGGGGAGGGTGCAGGTGGGTGGGTAGGGTGACTAGGCAGAGCACAGAGGATTTTTAAGGCGGTGGAACCATTCAGAGAGCTACTGTGGTGGTGAGATACCTTTGTCGAAACCCACAGAAGGAGGGGTGCCTGGGTGGCTCAGTGAGTCAAGTCTCTGCCTTCGGCTCTGGTCATGACCTCCGGGTCCTGGGATCGAGCCCCGAATCGGGCTCTCTGCTTGGCGGGGAGCCTGCTTTCCCCTTTCTCTCTGCCTACTTGTGATCTGTCTGTCTGTCTGTCTGTCTGTCTGTCCGTCCGTCTCTCTCTCTCTCTCTCTCTCTCTCTGTCAAATAAATAAATAAAATCGTTATAAAAAGGAAAACAAAACCCCAGAGAATGGACAATGTTGGGCTCTGAGTGGGTGATGATGATGCCTCAGTGTGGATTCATCCCTTGTAAGCGATACACCAGGTTTGCCACGGATGGTCGGTTGGTCGGTAGGCTTCTGGGGGAGTGGGAAGCTCTCAGGGAGCAGGCCTGTGCCTCTGAGTGTTGGGGGGCGGGGCAGGGGCCAGTGAGCCGTGACCGATGGCAGAGCAGGTGCCCTGTGGGTACTGCCCGTATTCTCCAGTGAATTTGGCTGTGAACCCAAAACCACTCAGAATAAGTAAATAAGTAAGTAAGTAAGTGAATAAACAAATAAATACAAACAAAGGCCCATGAAACGTGCGTGCGCGCACGCGCGCACGCACACGCACACACACACACACACACACACACACACACACACACACACACACGAAGGAACAAACCCCAAAACAGACAGACAGGCAGACCGGATGTGGAGCTGCCGGGGAAATGGCCAAGCAAGAATTGCAGAGATGGGTTTGGTGCAAAAGGGTGCTTTTCTTACAGCACGGGGACAGGACCTGTGGGCAGAAAGAGCCGTGCTGGGATTGTGAGGGGTCACTGGTGATACGGTTTCCAGTTAGTGGGGGTTAGGGATGAGGTCAGTCTCCAAGGAATGTGTGTATGGTGCGAGCAAGGTCTCCGAGACCTTGCGGGGCTCCCCGCTGTCAAGGTGAGGTGAGTCCCTCTTGTTTTAGCCAAGCGTGAGTCATGGGACCCTTTCGATGTGTGTCTGTGGACCCCGTGTTGGAAGAGGGATGTTAGCCTATCGTGGGCATGGGTGGCTGTCGGAGTGAAGGGACACTGACTAGAGCGAATCCTCACGGGTAAAGCATGGAACGAAATCCTTGAGGGAGTTGTAGGGGTGTTCCACCCTCTATGTGTGTCAGGGATTCATCAGTGGGTTACAAGTGGTCAGGGGACCTCGCTGTTGCCTCCTTTCTCTTGCCTTGGCTCTCTTCATCTGGTCCGAGTGACATTCCAGGTGGACAATCTCCCTGCTGGGGTGGGGGTGTTTGGTCGTGGTGGTGGACACACATTCTCCTCTACCTGCTTAGGGTCTGTGGCTGGGCCTAGGATGGCGACCGACAGAAGAGGTTCCCTGGAGAAGGGCATCCAACCGTGGGTAGGTGTTTGCCTGCCCAGGGGCGCCTTCCCAAGGGCCTAAAGACGGGGACTCGAGGGGTGCCTGGGTGGTTCGGTAGGTTGGGCCTCCGCCTTCCACTCAGGTCATGATCTCCGGGTCCTGGGATCGAGCCCTGCATCGGGCTCTCTGCTCGATGGGGAGCTTGCTTCCCGCCCCCCCCCCCGGCCCCCCCTCTCTGCCTACTTGTGATCTCTGTCTCTCCAATAAGTCAATAAGATAAAATCTTAAAAAAAAGAAGAAAAGAAAAGAAAAGAAAAATGAAAGACAAGACAAGACAAGACAAGACAAGACAAGACAAGACAAGACAAGACAAGACAGGGACTCGATCCACGAAGAACGGACAAGACCAGGGGGTTTGGGCAAGGGGCAGGCAGGCCGTGGCAAAGACAGCCCCGGGAGGACGGGGGTGGGGGTGGGGGTGGGGGGGGGGGGCCTGGTTGAAGAAGTTTCATCGACATGGACGGTTCAGACCCTAATTCTCTGGCTCCCCTCTCCTGTCTCTGGTGATGGAGGCTGGCTTTCTGCTTCCTGGTTCCTACAAGGAGTGGAATTTGAGATAACTGACGTGCCACAGTGGGCACCTTTTCGGGGTGACAGGTTCTGGTTTCCTTCAGGGCAGTCTGGGGAAGTGGCTCACGGGTGGGTCCTGGTTCCTCGGGAATCCCTCTCCCCATCCCTGGTCCCGCCAGCCATCGCTGGCTCCTCTCTTTCCGGCCATTCCCGGGGCTCCTCCGCAGCGGCAGGGTGCCTGGGCATAGGCTCCTGGGCCTGGGTGTTGAAAAGAAAATCGGAAGTTTCCCTGCCATTCGACCCTGGGCCCTGCAGAGTTTGTCCTTGCTACGGTTCTTCTGTCTTTCTTTTTCTTTTTCTTTTTTTTTTTTTAAGATTTATTTATTTATCTGACAGACAGAGATCACAAGCAGGCAGAGAGGCAGGCAGAGAGAGAGCAGGAAGCAGGCCTCCTGCTGAGCAGAGAGCCCGAGGTGGGGCTCGATCCCAGGACCCTGGGATCATGACCTGAGCCGAAGGCAGAGGCTTTAACCCACGGAGCCACCCAGGCGCCCCTTCTTCTGTCTTTTTAATCGCCTCTGGGATGATCAGGGATGGACTCCCTGCCTCTCAACCCCAGACTTCATGTCCCTTTGGAATTAGACATAAAACGGCCTCGCTGGTTTTCTGAGTCGGTGGCCTTGTCGTAGACACGACCTGCTCGAAGGGACCTGACCCTGAAAATCTTGGATTTCTTCCTTGCCCTTGGCTGTGTGGCAGACTTCCCATACGGAATGGATTGTACACCCCCCCACCCCCCCCACCCCCGTTCTCCTAGTGACCCTGATCCGACCTCTGGGAGCGTTTCCTCATTTTGTCTCTCTCTGAGCAACACCCTCTACCACTACCACCACCCCCCCCCCCCACCTCCCACTCCCGGCTGATCCCTCAGGCCTCTGTGTGTCCTTTGCCCTTGGGTCCCCTTCAGAGGGTGTTTCACAGAGTCTAGGGTTTTAATTTTGGTGACTTCCAACCCCTCCGTTTCTTTTTTTTACGGATCGCGCCTCAGGTGTCCAGTCTTAAACCCTCTTTGCCTGGCCCTAGATCCCCAGCTTTCCCCCTAGAATCCTCCCCCAACACACACACACACACACACACACACACACACACACACACACACGTGTGTTCCGGTGTTCTGTTTCCCATGGAAGTGTGAGATCCGTTTGGAGTTCACATTTGTAGGAGGGGTGAGATCTGCCTGTTTGGATGGAAGCTTTCCTCTTCCTCTTTCTTTCTTTC
>NW_025721376.1:0-90179 GCF_922984935.1 Meles meles
CCCGGCGCCGGGGAGTTTTCCCCGAGCAGAGTGGATGGAGGCGCCGTGGCCGGGCGTCCGCCTCCGCCGTGGCGGGCGGCCGGGGCGCCCGTGGAGGGGGTTGGCCTCTGTGGGGGAACGGAGTGATCTCTCACTCCACGGCTGGGACGAAGCCGCGAAAGGTGCCGTGGTCGCCGGGACGGTCGGGGGGACTCGTGGCGCGGGACTCAGGGTTCCCCATGCGGAGGCCCCCAGGCTCAGGCCCCTGGCAACGGAAGGCTGAGCAAGAAGGCCCGGACCCGGGCCCGGCTTTCGGGGCTGGCCCGGCCCCAGCGGCCGGCGCCAGGGAGGGGACCCCCGGAGGCTGAGGAGCGGGAGGCGTCGGCCTCCCCGGGGCCCGCCTCCCGGAGCTCCTCCTGGCGGTGCCGGAACGCGCCGACACGCGATCCCGGGCAGGGCCCCGGGGGGGCGGCCCTGCGGCCCTCTGGTGCCCGAAGTGTGTTCGCCGGGCGTTTTCCGGCCAATTCTCACGAGCGTTCTGCCCAAATCGGGATCGATTTGGGCAGAACGCTCGTGAGAATTGGCCGGCGTTGGGCAGCCCTGGTCAGCGCCCAGGGCCGCGTGGAGCAGGGCCCTTTCTCGCTCGGGGCATGGCGCGGCCACCCGGAAAACGAGCCGCGACGATGGGGCGCGGCTGGCGGCCCCGGCGCCGGGGAGTTTTCCCCGAGCAGAGTGGATGGAGGCGCCGTGGCCGGGCGTCCGCCTCCGCCGTGGCGGGCGGCCGGGGCGCCCGTGGAGGGGGCTGGCCTCTGTGGGGGAACGGAGTGATCTCTCACTCCACGGCTGGGACGAAGCCGCGAAAGGTGCCGTGGTCGCCGGGACGGTCGGGGGGACTCGTGGCGCGGGACTCAGGGTTCCCCATGCGGAGGCCCCCAGGCTCAGGCCCCTGGCAACGGAAGGCTGAGCAAGCAGGCCCGGGCCCGGGCCCGGCTTTCGGGGCTGGCCCGGCCCCAGCGGCCGGCGCCAGGGAGGGGACCCCCGGAGGCTGAGGAGCGGGAGGCGTCGGCCTCCCCGGGGCCCGCCTCCCGGAGCTCCTCCTGGCGGTGCCGGAACGCGCCGACACGCGATCCCGGACAGGGCCCCGGGGGGGCGGCCCTGCGGCCCTCTGGTGCCCGAAGTGTGTTCGCCGGGCGTTTTCCGGCCAATTCTCACGAGCGTTCTGCCCAAATCGGGATCGATTTGGGCAGAACGCTCGTGAGAATTGGCCGGCGTTGGGCAGCCCTGGTCAGCGCCCAGGGCCGCGTGGAGCAGGGCCCTTTCTCGCTCGGGGCATGGCGCGGCCACCCGGAAAACGAGCCGCGACGATGGGGCGCGGCCGGCGGCCCCGGCGCCGGGGAGTTTTCCCCGAGCAGAGTGGATGGAGGCGCCGTGGCCGGGCGTCCGCCTCCGCCGTGGCGGGCGGCCGGGGCGCCCGTGGAGGGGGCTGGCCTCTGTGGGGGAACGGAATGATCTCTCACTCCACGGCTGGGACGAAGCCGCGAAAGGTGCCGTGGTCGCCGGGACGGTCGGGGGGACTCGTGGCGCGGGACTCAGGGTTCCCCATGCGGAGGCCCCCAGGCTCAGGCACCTGGCAACGGAAGGCTGAGCAAGCAGGCCCGGGCCCGGGCCCGGCTTTCGGGGCTGGCCCGGCCCCAGCGGCCGGCGCCAGGGAGGGGACCCCCGGAGGCTGAGGAGCGGGAGGCGTCGGCCTCCCCGGGGCCCGCCTCCCGGAGCTCCTCCTGGCGGTGCCGGAACGCGCCGACACGCGATCCCGGACAGGGCCCCGGGGGGGCGGCCCTGCGGCCCTCTGGTGCCCGAAGTGTGTTCGCCGGGCGTTTTCCGGCCAATTCTCACGAGCGTTCTGCCCAAATCGGGATCGATTTGGGCAGAACGCTCCTGAGAATTGGCCTGCGTTGGGCAGCCCTGGTCAGCGCCCAAGGCCGCGTGGAGCAGGGCCCTTTCTCGCTCGGGGCATGGCGCGGCCACCCGGAAAACGAGCCGCGACGATGGGGCGCGGCCGGCGGCCCCGGCGCCGGGGAGTTTTCCCCGAGCAGAGTGGATGGAGGCGCCGTGGCCGGGCGTCCGCCTCCGCCGTGGCGGGCGGCCGGGGCGCCCGTGGAGGGGGCTGGCCTCTGTGGGGGAACGGAGTGATCTCTCACTCCACGGCTGGGACGAAGCCGCGAAAGGTGCCGTGGTCGCCGGGACGGTCGGGGGGACTCGTGGCGCGGGACTCAGGGTTCCCCATGCGGAGGCCCCCAGGCTCAGGCCCCTGGCAACGGAAGGCTGAGCAAGCAGGCCCGGGCCCGGGCCCGGCTTTCGGGGCTGGCCCGGCCCCAGCGGCCGGCGCCAGGGAGGGGACCCCCGGAGGCTGAGGAGCGGGAGGCGTCGGCCTCCCCGGGGCCCGCCTCCCGGAGCTCCTCCTGGCGGTGCCGGAACGCGCCGACACGCGATCCCGGACAGGGCCCCGGGGGGGCGGCCCTGCGGCCCTCTGGTGCCCGAAGTGTGTTCGCCGGGCGTTTTCCGGCCAATTCTCACGAGCGTTCTGCCCAAATCGGGATCGATTTGGGCAGAACGCTCGTGAGAATTGGCCGGCGTTGGGCAGCCCTGGTCAGCGCCCAGGGCCGCGTGGAGCAGGGCCCTTTCTCGCTCGGGGCATGGCGCGGCCACCCGGAAAACGAGCCGCGACGATGGGGCGCGGCCGGCGGCCCCGGCGCCGGGGAGTTTTCCCCGAGCAGAGTGGATGGAGGCGCCGTGGCCGGGCGTCCGCCTCCGCCGTGGCGGGCGGCCGGGGCGCCCGTGGAGGGGGCTGGCCTCTGTGGGGGAACGGAGTGATCTCTCACTCCACGGCTGGGACGAAGCCGCGAAAGGTGCCGTGGTCGCCGGGACGGTCGGGGGGACTCGGGGCGCGGGACTCAGTGTTCCCCATGCGGAGGCCCCCAGGCTCAGGCCCCTGGCAACGGAAGGCTGAGCAAGCAGGCCCGGGCCCGGGCCCGGCTTTCGGGGCTGGCCCGGCCCCAGCGGCCGGCGCCAGGGAGGGGACCCCCGGAGGCTGAGGAGTGGGAGGCGTCGGCCTCCCCGGGGCCCGCCTCCCGGAGCTCCTCCTGGCGGTGCCGGAACGCGCCGACACGCGATCCCGGACAGGGCCCCGGGGGGGCGGCCCTGCGGCCCTGTGGTGCCCGAAGTGTGTTCGCCGGGCGTTTTCCGGCCAATTCTCACGAGCGTTCTGCCCAAATCGGGATCGATTTGGGCAGAACGCTCGTGAGAATTGGCCGGCGTTGGGCAGCCCTGGTCAGCGCCCCGGGCCGCGTGGAGCAGGGCCCTTTCTCGCTCGGGGCATGGCGCGGCCACCCGGAAAACGAGCCGCGACGATGGGGCGCGGCCGGCGGCCCCGGCGCCGGGGAGTTTTCCCCGAGCAGAGTGGATGGAGGCGCCGTGGCCGGGCGTCCGCCTCCGCCGGGGCGGGCGGCCGGGGCGCCCGTGGAGGGGGCTGGCCTCTGTGGGGGAACGGAGTGATCTCTCACTCCACGGCTGGGACGAAGCCGCGAAAGGTGCCGTGGTCGCCGGGACGGTCGGGGGGACTCGTGGCGCGGGACTCAGGGTTCCCCATGCGGAGGCCCCCAGGCTCAGGCCCCTGGCAACGGAATGCTGAGCAAGCAGGCCCGGGCCCGGGCCCGGCTTTCGGGGCTGGCCCGGCCCCAGCGGCCGGCGCCAGGGAGGGGACCCCCGGAGGCTGAGGAGCGGGAGGCGTCGGCCTCCCCGGGGCCCGCCTCCCGGAGCTCCTCCTGGCGGTGCCGGAACGCGCCAACACGCGATCCCGGACAGGGCCCCGGGGGGGCGGCCCTGCGGCCCTCTGGTGCCCGAAGTGTGTTCGCCGGGCGTTTTCTGGCCAATTCTCACGAGCGTTCTGCCCAAATCGGGATCGATTTGGGCAGAACGCTCGTGAGAATTGGCCGGCGTTGGGCAGCCCTGGTCAGCGCCCAGGGCCGCGTGGAGCAGGGCCCTTTCTCGCTCGGGGCATGGCGCGGCCACCCGGAAAACGAGCCGCGACGATGGGGCGCGGCCGGCGGTCCCGGCGCCGGGGAGTTTTCCCCGAGCAGAGTGGATGGAGGCGCCGTGGCCGGGCGTCCGCCTCCGCCGTGGCGGGCGGCCGGGGCGCCCGTGGAGGGGGCTGGCCTCTGTGGGGGAACGGAGTGATCTCTCACTCCACGGCTGGGACGAAGCCGCGAAAGGTGCCGTGGTCGCCGGGACGGTCGGGGGGACTCGTGGCGCGGGACTCAGGGTTCCCCATGCGGAGGCCCCCAGGCTCAGGCCCCTGGCAACGGAAGGCTGAGCAAGCAGGCCCGGGCCCGGGCCCGGCTTTCGGGGCTGGCCCGGCCCCAGCGGCCGGCGCCAGGGAGGGGACCCCCGGAGGCTGAGGAGCGGGAGGCGTCGGCCTCCCCGGGGCCCGCCTCCCGGAGCTCCTCCTGGCGGTGCCGGAACGCGCCAACACGCGATCCCGGACAGGGCCCCGGGGGGCGGCCCTGCGGCCCTCTGGTGCCCGAAGTGTGTTCGCCGGGCGTTTTCCGGCCAATTCTCACGAGCGTTCTGCCCAAATCGGGATCGATTTGGGCAGAACGCTCGTGAGAATTGGCCGGCGTTGGGCAGCCCTGGTCAGCGCCCAGGGCCGCGTGGAGCAGGGCCCTTTCTCGCTCGGGGCATGGCGCGGCCACCCGGAAAACGAGCCGCGACGATGGGGCGCGGCCGGCGGCCCCGGCGCCGGGGAGTTTTCCCCGAGCAGCGTGGATGGAGGCGCCGTGGCCGGGCGTCCGCCTCCGCCGTGGCGGGCGGCCGGGGCGCCCGTGGAGGGGGCTGGCCTCTGTGGGGGAACGGAGTGATTTCTCACTCCACGGCTGGGACGAAGCCGCGAATAGTGCCGTGGTCGCCGGGACGGTCGGGGGGACTCGTGGCGCGGGACTCAGGGATCCCCATGCGGAGGCCCCCAGGCTCAGGCCCCTGGCAACGGAAGGCTGAGCAAGCAGGCCCGGGCCCGGGCCCGGCTTTCGGGGCTGGCCCGGCCCCAGCGGCCGGCGCCAGGGAGGGGACCCCCGGAGGCTGAGGAGCGGGAGGCGTCGGCCTCCCCGGGGCCCGCCTCCCGGAGCTCCTCCTGGCGGTGCCGGAACGCGCCGACACGCGATCCCGGACAGGGCCCCGGGGGGGCGGCCCTGCGGCCCTGTGGTGCCCGAAGTGTGTTCGCCGGGCGTTTTCCGGCCAATTCTCACGAGCGCTCTGCCCAAATCGGGATCGATTTGGGCAGAACGCTCGTGAGAATTGGCCGGCGTTGGGCAGCCCTGGTCAGCGCCCAGGGCCGCGTGGAGCAGGGCCCTTTCTCGCTCGGGGCATGGCGCGGCCACCCGGAAAACGAGCCGCGACGATGGGGCGCGGCCGGCGGCCCCGGCGCCGGGGAGTTTTCCCCGAGCAGAGTGGATGGAGGCGCCGTGGCCGGGCGTCCGCCTCCGCCGTGGCGGGCGGCCGGGGCGCCCGTGGAGGGGGCTGGCCTCTGTGGGGGAACGGAGTGATCTCTCACTCCACGGCTGGGACGAAGCCGCGAAAGGTGCCGTGGTCGCCGGGACGGTCGGGGGGACTCGTGGCGCGGGACTCAGGGTTCCCCATGCGGAGGCCCCCAGGCTCAGGCCCCTGGCAACGGAAGGCTGAGCAAGCAGGCCCGGGCCCGGGCCCGGCTTTCGGGGCTGGCCCGGCCCCAGCGGCCGGCGCCAGGGAGGGGACCCCCGGAGGCTGAGGAGCGGGAGGCGTCGGCCTCCCCGGGGCCCGCCTCCCGGAGCTCCTCCTGGCGGTGCCGGAACGCGCCGACACGCGATCCCGGACAGGGCCCCGGGGGGGCGGCCCTGCGGCCCTCAGGTGCCCGAAGTGTGTTCGCCGGGCGTTTCCGGCCAATTCTCACGAGCGTTCTGCCCAAATCGGGATCGATTTGGGCAGAACGCTCGTGAAAATTGGCCGGCGTTGGGCAGCCCTGGTCAGCGCCCAGGGCCGCGTGGAGCAGGGCCCTTTCTCGCTCGGGGCATGGCGCGGCCACCCGGAAAACGAGCCGCGACGATGGGGCGCGGCCGGCGGCCCCGGCGCCGGGGAGTTTTCCCCGAGCAGAGTGGATGGAGGCGCCGTGGCCGGGCGTCGGCCTCCGCCGTGGCGGGCGGCCGGGGCGCCCGTGGAGGGGGCTGGCCTCTGTGGGGGAACGGAGTGATCTCTCACTCCACGGCTGGGACGAAGCCGCGAAAGGTGCCGTGGTCGCCGGGACGGTCGGGGGGACTCGTGGCGCGGGACTCAGGGTTCCCCATGCGGAGGCCCCCAGGCTCAGGCCCCTGGCAACGGAAGGCTGAGCAAGCAGGCCCGGGCCCGGGCCCGGCTTTCGGGGCTGGCCCGGCCCCAGCGGCCGGCGCCAGGGAGGGGACCCCCGGAGGCTGAGGAGCGGGAGGCGTCGGCCTCCCGGGGGCCCGCCTCCCGGAGCTCCTCCTGGCGGTGCCGGAACGCGCCGACACGCGATCCCGGACAGGGCCCCGGGGGGGCGGCCCTGCGGCCCTCTGGTGCCCGAAGTGTGTTCGCCGGGCGTTTTCCGGCCAATTCTCACGAGCGTTCTGCCCAAATCGGGATCGATTTGGGCAGAACGCTCGTGAGAATTGGCCGGCGTTGGGCAGCCCTGGTCAGCGCCCAGGGCCGCGTGGAGCAGGGCCCTTTCTCGCTCGGGGCATGGCGCGGCCACCCGGAAAACGAGCCGCGACGATGGGGCGCGGCCGGCGGCCCCGGCGCCGGGGAGTTTTCCCCGAGCAGAGTGGATGGAGGCGCCGTGGCCGGGCGTCCGCCTCCGCCGTGTCGGGCGGCCGGGTCGCCCGTGGAGGGGGCTGGCCTCTGTGGGGGAACGGAATGATCTCTCACTCCACGGCTGGGACGAAGCCGCGAAAGGTGCCGTGGTCGCCGGGACGGTCGGGGGGACTCGTGGCGCGGGACTCAGGGTTCCCCATGCGGAGGCCCCCAGGCTCAGGCACCTGGCAACGGAAGGCTGAGCAAGCAGGCCCGGGCCCGGGCCCGGCTTTCGGGGCTGGCCCGGCCCCAGCGGCCGGCGCCAGGGAGGGGACAGCCGGAGGCTGAGGAGCGGGAGGCGTCGGCCTCCCCGGGGCCCGCCTCCCGGAGCTCCTCCTGGCGGTGCCGGAACGCGCCGACACGCGATCCCGGACAGGGCCCCGGGGGGGCGGCCCTGCGGCCCTCTGGTGCCCGAAGTGTGTTCGCCGGGCGTTTTCCGGCCAATTCTCACGAGCGTTCTGCCCAAATCGGGATCGATTTGGGCAGAACGCTCGTGAGAATTGGCCGGCGTTGGGCAGCCCTGGTCAGCGCCCAAGGCCGCGTGGAGCAGGGCCCTTTCTCGCTCGGGGCATGGCGCGGCCACCCGGAAAACGAGCCGCGACGATGGGGCGCGGCCGGCGGCCCCGGCGCCGGGGAGTTTTCCCCGAGCAGAGTGGATGGAGGCGCCGTGGCCGGGCGTCCGCCTCCGCCGTGGCGGGCGGCCGGGGCGCCCGTGGAGGGGGTTGGCCTCTGTGGGGGAACGGAGTGATCTCTCACTCCACGGCTGGGACGAAGCCGCGAAAGGTGCCGTGGTCGCCGGGACGGTCGGGGGGACTCGTGGCGCGGGACTCAGGGTTCCCCATGCGGAGGCCCCCAGGCTCAGGCCCCTGGCAACGGAAGGCTGAGCAAGCAGGCCCGGGCCCGGGCCCGGCTTTCGGGGCTGGCCCGGCCCCAGCGAACGGCGCCAGGGAGGGGAACCCGGAGGCTGAGGAGCGGGAGGCGTCGGCCTCCCCGGGGCCCGCCTCCCGGAGCTCCTCCTGGCGGTGCCGGAACGCGCCGACACGCGATCCCGGACAGGGCCCCGGGGGGGCGGCCCTGCGGCCCTCTGGTGCCCGAAGTGTGTTCGCCGGGCGTTTTCCGGCCAATTCTCATGAGCGTTCTGCCCAAATCGGGATCGATTTGGGCAGAACGCTCGTGAGAATTGGCCGGCGTTGGGCAGCCCTGGTCAGCGCCCAGGGCCGCGTGGAGCAGGGCCCTTTCTCGCTCGGGGCATGGCGCGGCCACCCGGAAAACGAGCCGCGACGATGGGGCGCGGCCGGCGGCCCCGGCGCCGGGGAGTTTTCCCCGAGCAGAGTGGATGGAGGCGCCGTGGCCGGGCGTCCGCCTCCGCCGTGGCGGGCGGCCGGGGCGCCCGTGGAGGGGGCTGGCCTCTGTGGGGGAACGGAGTGATCTCTCACTCCACGGCTGAGACGAAGCCGCGAAAGGTGCCGTGGTCGCCGGGACGGTCGGGGGGACTCGTGGCGCGGGACTCAGGGTTCCCCATGCGGAGGCCCCCAGGCTCAGGCCCCTGGCAACGGAAGGCTGAGCAAGCAGGCCCGGGCCCGGGCCCGGCTTTCGGGGCTGGCCCGGCCCCAGCGGCCGGCGCCAGGGAGTGGACCCCCGGAGGCTGAGGAGCGGGAGGCGTCGGCCTCCCCGGGGCCCGCCTCCCGGAGCTCCTCCTGGCGGTGCCGGAACGCGCCGACACGCGATCCCGGACAGGGCCCCGGGGGGGCGGCCCTGCGGCCCTCTGGTGCCCGAAGTGTGTTCGCCGGGCGTTTTCCGGCCAATTCTCACGAGCGTTCTGCCCAAATCGGGATCGATTTGGGCAGAACGCTCGTGAGAATTGGCCGGCGTTGGGCAGCCCTGGTCAGCGCCCAAGACCGCGTGGAGCAGGGCCCTTTCTCGCTCGGGGCATGGCGCGGCCACCCGGAAAACGAGCCGCGACGATGGGGCGCGGCCGGCGGCCCCGGCGCCGGGGAGTTTTCCCCGAGCAGAGTGGATGGAGGCGCCGTGGCCGGGCGTCCGCCTCCGCCGTGGCGGGCGGCCGGGGCGCCCGTGGAGGGGGTTGGCCTCTGTGGGGGAACGGAGTGATCTCTCACTCCACGGCTGGGACGAAGCCGCGAAAGGTGCCGTGGTCGCCGGGACGGTCGGGGGGACTCGTGGCGCGGGACTCAGGGTTCCCCATGCGGAGGCCCCCAGGCTCAGGCCCCTGGCAACGGAAGGCTGAGCAAGCAGGCCCGGGCCCGGGCCCGGCTTTCGGGGCTGGCCCGGCCCCAGCGAACGGCGCCAGGGAGGGGAACCCGGAGGCTGAGGAGCGGGAGGCGTCGGCCTCCCCGGGGCCCGCCTCCCGGAGCTCCTCCTGGCGGTGCCGGAACGCGCCGACACGCGATCCCGGACAGGGCCCCGGGGGGGCGGCCCTGCGGCCCTCTGGTGCCCGAAGTGTGTTCGCCGGGCGTTTTCCGGCCAATTCTCACGAGCGTTCTGCCCAAATCGGGATCGATTTGGGCAGAACGCTCGTGAGAATTGGCCGGCGTTGGGCAGCCCTGGTCAGCGCCCAGGGCCGCGTGGAGCAGGGCCCTTTCTCGCTCGGGGCATGGCGCGGCCACCCGGAAAACGAGCCGCGACGATGGGGCGCGGCCGGCGGCCCCGGCGCCGGGGAGTTTTCCCCGAGCAGAGTGGATGGAGGCGCCGTGGCCGGGCGTCCGCCTCCGCCGTGGCGGGTGGCCGGGGCGCCCGTGGAGGGGGCTGGCCTCTGTGGGGGAACGGAGTGATCTCTCACTCCACGGCTGAGACGAAGCCGCGAAAGGTGCCGTGGTCGCCGGGACGGTCGGGGGGACTCTTGGCGCGGGACTCAGGGTTCCCCATGCGGAGGCCCCCAGGCTCAGGCCCCTGGCAACGGAAGGCTGAACAAGCAGGCCCGGGCCCGGGCCCGGCTTTCGGGGCTGGCCCGGCCCCAGCGGCCGGCGCCAGGGAGTGGACCCCCGGAGGCTGAGGAGCGGGAGGCGTCGGCCTCCCCGGGGCCCGCCTCCCGGAGCTCCTCCTGGCGGTGCCGGAACGCGCCGACACGCGATCCCGGACAGGGCCCCGAGGGGGCGGCCCTGCGGTCCTCTGGTGCCCGAAGTGTGTTCGCCGGGCGTTTTCCGGCCAATTCTCACGAGCGTTCTGCCCAAATCGGGATCGATTTGGGCAGAACGCTCGTGAGAATTGGCCGGCGTTGGGCAGCCCTGGTCAGCGCCCAGGGCCGCGTGGAGCAGGGCCCTTTCTCGCTCGGGGCATGGCGCGGCCACCCGGAAAACGAGCCGCGACGATGGGGCGCGGCCGGCGGCCCCGGCGCCGGGGAGTTTTCCCCGAGCAGAGTGGATGGAGGCGCCGTGGCCGGGCGTCGGCCTCCGCCGTGGCGGGCGGCCGGGGCGCCCGTGGAGGGGGCTGGCCTCTGTGGGGGAACGGAGTGATCTCTCACTCCACGGCTGGGACGAAGCCGCGAAAGGTGCCGTGGTCGCCGGGACGGTCGGGGGGACTCGTGGCGCGGGACTCAGGGTTCCCCATGCGGAGGCCCCCAGGCTCAGGCCCCTGGCAACGGAAGGCTGAGCAAGCAGGCCCGGGCCCGGGCCCGGCTTTCGGGGCTGGCCCGGCCCCAGCGGCCGGCGCCAGGGAGGGGACCCCCGGAGGCTGAGGAGCGGGAGGCGTCGGCCTCCCCGGGGCCCGCCTCCCGGAGCTCCTCCTGGCGGTGCCGGAACGCGCCGACACGCGATCCCGGACAGGGCCCCGGGGGGGCGGCCCTGCGGCCCTCTGGTGCCCGAAGTGTGTTCGCCGGGCGTTTTCCGGCTAATTCTCACGAGCGTTCTGCCCAAATCGGGATCGATTTGGGCAGAACGCTCGTGAGAATTGGCTGGCGTTGGGCAGCCCTGGTCAGCGCCCAGGGCCGCGTGGAGCAGGGCCCTTTCTCGCTCGGGGCATGGCGCGGCCACCCGGAAAACGAGCCGCGACGATGGGGCGCGGCCGGCGGCCCCGGCGCCGGGGAGTTTTCCCCGAGCAGAGTGGATGGAGGCGCCGTGGCCGGGCGTCCGCCTCCGCCGTGTCGGGCGGCCGGGTCGCCCGTGGAGGGGGCTGGCCTCTGTGGGGGAACGGAATGATCTCTCACTCCACGGCTGGGACGAAGCCGCGAAAGGTGCCGTGGTCGCCGGGACGGTCGGGGGGACTCGTGGCGCGGGACTCAGGGTTCCCCATGCGGAGGCCCCCAGGCTCAGGCACCTGGCAACGGAAGGCTGAGCAAGCAGGCCCGGGCCCGGGCCCGGCTTTCGGGGCTGGCCCGGCCCCAGCGGCCGGCGCCAGGGAGGGGACCCCCGGAGGCTGAGGAGCGGGAGGCGTCGGCCTCCCCGGGGCCCGCCTCCCGGAGCTCCTCCTGGCGGTGCCGGAACGCGCCGACACGCGATCCCGGACAGGGCCCCGGGGGGGCGGCCCTGCGGCCCTCTGGTGCCCGAAGTGTGTTCGCCGGGCGTTTTCCGGCCAATTCTCACGAGCGTTCTGCCCAAATCGGGATCGATTTGGGCAGAACGCTCGTGAGAATTGGCCGGCGTTGGGCAGCCCTGGTCAGCGCCCAAGGCCGCGTGGAGCAGGGCCCTTTCTCGCTCGGGGCATGGCGCGGCCACCCGGAAAACGAGCCGCGACGATGGGGCGCGGCCGGCGGCCCCGGCGCCGGGGAGTTTTCCCCGAGCAGAGTGGATGGAGGCGCCGTGGCCGGGCGTCCGCCTCCGCCGTGGCGGGCGGCCGGGGCGCCCGTGGAGGGGGTTGGCCTCTGTGGGGGAACGGAGTGATCTCTCACTCCACGGCTGGGACGAAGCCGCGAAAGGTGCCGTGGTCGCCGGGACGGTCGGGGGGACTCGTGGCGCGGGACTCAGGGTTCCCCATGCGGAGGCCCCCAGGCTCAGGCCCCTGGCAACGGAAGGCTGAGCAAGCAGGCCCGGGCCCGGGCCCGGCTTTCGGGGCTGGCCCGGCCCCAGCGAACGGCGCCAGGGAGGGGAACCCGGAGGCTGAGGAGCGGGAGGCGTCGGCCTCCCCGGGGCCCGCCTCCCGGAGCTCCTCCTGGCGGTGCCGGAACGCGCCGACACGCGATCCCGGACAGGGCCCCGGGGGGGCGGCCCTGCGGCCCTCTGGTGCCCGAAGTGTGTTCGCCGGGCGTTTTCCGGCCAATTCTCATGAGCGTTCTGCCCAAATCGGGATCGATTTGGGCAGAACGCTCGTGAGAATTGGCCGGCGTTGGGCAGCCCTGGTCAGCGCCCAGGGCCGCGTGGAGCAGGGCCCTTTCTCGCTCGGGGCATGGCGCGGCCACCCGGAAAACGAGCCGCGACGATGGGGCGCGGCCGGCGGCCCCTGCGCCGGGGAGTTTTCCCCGAGCAGAGTGGATGGAGGCGCCGTGGCCGGGCGTCCGCCTCCGCCGTGGCGGGCGGACGGGGCGCCCGTGGAGGGGGCTGGCCTCTGTGGGGGAACGGAGTGATCTCTCACTCCACGGCTGAGACGAAGCCGCGAAAGGTGCCGTGGTCGCCGGGACGGTCGGGGGGACTCGTGGCGCGGGACTCAGGGTTCCCCATGCGGAGGCCCCCAGGCTCAGGCCCCTGGCAACGGAAGGCTGAGCAAGCAGGCCCGGGCCCGGGCCCGGCTTTCGGGGCTGGCCCGGCCCCAGCGGCCGGCGCCAGGGAGTGGACCCCCGGAGGCTGAGGAGCGGGAGGCGTCGGCCTCCCCGGGGCCCGCCTCCCGGAGCTCCTCCTGGCGGTGCCGGAACGCGCCGACACGCGATCCCGGACAGGGCCCCGGGGGGGCGGCCCTGCGGCCCTCTGGTGCCCGAAGTGTGTTCGCCGGGCGTTTTCCGGCCAATTCTCACGAGCGTTCTGCCCAAATCGGGATCGATTTGGGCAGAACGCTCGTGAGAATTGGCCGGCGTTGGGCAGCCCTGGTCAGCGCCCAGGGCCGCGTGGAGCAGGGCCCTTTCTCGCTCGGGGCATGGCGCGGCCACCCGGAAAACGAGCCGCGACGATGGGGCGCGGCCGGCGGCCCCGGCGCCGGGGAGTTTTCCCCGAGCAGAGTGGATGGAGGCGCCGTGGCCGGGCGTCCGCCTCCGCCGTGGCGGGCGGCCGGGGCGCCCGTGGAGGGGGCTGGCCTCTGTGGGGGAACGGAGTGATCTCTCACTCCACGGCTGGGACGAAGCCGCGAAAGGTGCCGTGGTCGCCGGGACGGTCGGGGGGACTCGTGGCGCGGGACTCAGGGTTCCCCATGCGGAGGCCCCCAGGCTCAGGCCCCTGGCAACGGAAGGCTGAGCAAGCAGGCCCGGGCCCGGGCCCGGCTTTCGGGGCTGGCCCGGCCCCAGCGGCCGGCGCCAGGGAGGGGACCCCCGGAGGCTGAGGAGCGGGAGGTGTCGGCCTCCCCTGGGCCCGCCTCCCGGAGCTCCTCCTGGCGGTGCCGGAACGCGCCGACACGCGATCCCGGACAGGGCCCCGGGGGGGCGGCCCAGCGGCCCTCAGGTGCCCGAAGTGTGTTCGCCGGGCGTTTTCCGGCCAATTCTCACGAGCGTTCTGCCCAAATCGGGATCGATTTGGGCAGAACGCTCGTGAGAATTGGCCGGCGTTGGGCAGCCCTGGTCAGCGCCCAGGGCCGCGTGGAGCAGGGCCCTTTCTCGCTCGGGGCATGGCGCGTCCACCCGGAAAACGAGCCGCGACGATGGGGCGCGGCCGGCGGCCCCGGCGCCGGGGAGTTTTCCCCGAGCAGAGTGGATGGAGGCGCCGTGGCCGGGTGTCCGCCTCCGCCGTGGCGGGCGGCCGGGGCGCCCGTGGAGGGGGCTGGCCTCTGTGGGGGAACGGAGTAATCTCTCACTCCACGGCTTGGACGAAGCCGCGAAAGGTGCCGTGGTCGCCGGGACGGTCGGGGGGACTCGTGGCGCGGGACTCAGGGTTCCCCATGCGGAGGCCCCCAGGCTCAGGCCCCTGGCAACGGAAGGCTGAGCAAGCAGGCCCGGGCCCGGGCCCGGCTTTCGGGGCTGGCCCGGCCCCAGCGGCCGGCGCCAGGGAGGGGACCCCCGGAGGCTGAGGAGCGGGAGGCGTCGGCCTCCCCGGGGCCCGCCTCCCGGAGCTCCTCCTGGCGGTGCCGGAACGCGCCGACACGCGATCCCGGACAGGGCCCCGGGGGGGCGGCCCTGCGGCCCTCTGGTGCCCGAAGTGTGTTCGCCGGGCGTTTTCCGGCCAATTCTCACGAGCGTTCTGCCCAAATCGGGATCGATTTGGGCAGAACGCTCGTGAGAATTGGCCGGCGTTGGGCAGCCCTGGTCAGCGCCCAGGGCCGCGTGGAGCAGGGCCCTTTCTCGCTCGGGGCATGGCGCGGCCACCCGGAAAACGAGCCGCGACGATGGGGCGCGGCCGGCGGCCCCGGCGCCGGGGAGTTTTCCCCGAGCAGAGTGGATGGAGGCGCCGTGGCCGGGCGTCCGCCTCCGCCGTGGCGGGCGGCCGGGGCGCCCGTGGAGGGGGCTGGCCTCTGTGGGGGAACGGAGTGATCTCTCACTCCACGGCTGGGACGAAGCCGCGAAAGGTGCCGTGGTCGCCGGGACGGTCGGGGGGACTCGTGGCGCGGGACTCAGGGTTCCCCATGCGGAGGCCCCCAGGCTCAGGCCCCTGGCAACGGAAGGCTGAGCAAGCAGGCCCGGGCCCGGGCCCGGCTTTCGGGGCTGGCCCGGCCCCAGCGGCCGGCGCCAGGGAGGGGACCCCCGGAGGCTGAGGAGCGGGAGGCGTCGGCCTCCCCGGGGCCCGCCTCCCGGAGCTCCTCCTGGCGGTGCCGGAACGCGCCGACACGCGATCCCGGACAGGGCCCCGGGGGGGCGGCCCTGCGGCCCTCTGGTGCCCGAAGTGTGTTCGCCGGGCGTTTTCCGGCCAATTCTCACGAGCGCTCTGCCCAAATCGGGATCGATTTGGGCAGAACGCTCGTGAGAATTGGCCGGCGTTGGGCAGCCCTGGTCAGCGCCCAGGGCCGCGTGGAGCAGGGCCCTTTCTCGCTCGGGGCATGGCGCGGCCACCCGGAAAACGAGCCGCGACGATGGGGCGCGGCCGGCGGCCCCGGCGCCGGGGAGTTTTCCCCGAGCAGAGTGGATGGAGGCGCCGTGGCCGGGCGTCCGCCTCCGCCGTGGCGGGCGGCCGGGGCGCCCGTGGAGGGGGCTGGCCTCTGTGGGGGAACGGAATGATCTCTCACTCCACGGCTGGGACGAAGCCGCGAAAGGTGCCGTGGTCGCCGGGACGGTCGGGGGGACTCGTGGCGCGGGACTCAGGGTTCCCCATGCGGAGGCCCCCAGGCTCAGGCACCTGGCAACGGAAGGCTGAGCAAGCAGGCCCGGGCCCGGGCCCGGCTTTCGGGGCTGGCCCGGCCCCAGCGGCCGGCGCCAGGGAGGGGACCCCCGGAGGCTGAGGAGCGGGAGGCGTCGGCCTCCCCGGGGCCCGCCTCCCGGAGCTCCTCCTGGCGGTGCCGGAACGCGCCGACACGCGATCCCGGACAGGGCCCCGGGGGGGCGGCCCTGCGGCCCTCTGGTGCCCGAAGTGTGTTCGCCGGGCGTTTTCCGGCCAATTCTCACGAGCGTTCTGCCCAAATCGGGATCGATTTGGGCAGAACGCTCGTGAGAATTGGCCTGCGTTGGGCAGCCCTGGTCAGCGCCCAAGGCCGCGTGGAGCAGGGCCCTTTCTCGCTCGGGGCATGGCGCGGCCACCCGGAAAACGAGCCGCGACGATGGGGCGCGGCCGGCGGCCCCGGCGCCGGGGAGTTTTCCCCGAGCAGAGTGGATGGAGGCGCCGTGGCCGGGCGTCCGCTTCCGCCGTGGCGGGCGGCCGGGGCGCCCGTGGAGGGGGTTGGCCTCTGTGTGGGAACGGAATGATCTCTCACTCCACGGCTGGGACGAAGCCGCGAAAGGTGCCGTGGTCGCCGGGACGGTCGGGGGGACTCGTGGCGCGGGACTCAGGGTTCCCCATGCGGAGGCCCCCAGGCTCAGGCCCCTGGCAACGGAAGGCTGAGCAAGCAGGCCCGGACCCGGGCCCGGCTTTCGGGGCTGGCCCGGCCCCAGCGGCCGGCGCCAGGGAGGGGACCCCCGGAGGCTGAGGAGCGGGAGGCGTCGGCCTCCCCGGGGCCCGCCTCCCGGAGCTCCTCCTGGCGGTGCCGGAACGCGCCGACACGCGATCCCGGACAGGGCCCCGGGGGGGCGGCCCTGCGGCCCTCTGGTGCCCGAAGTGTGTTCGCCGGGCGTTTTCCGGCCAATTCTCACGAGCGTTCTGCCCAAATCGGGATCGATTTGGGAAGAACGCTCGTGAGAATTGGCCGGCGTTGGGCAGCCCTGGTCAGCGCCCAGGGCCGCGTGGAGCAGGGCCCTTTCTCGCTCGGGGCATGGCGCGGCCACCCGGAAAACGAGCCGCGACGATGGGGCGCGGCCAGCGGCCCCGGCGCCGGGGAGTTTTCCCCGAGCAGAGTGGATGGAGGCGCCGTGGCCGGGCGTCCGCCTCCGCCGTGGCGGGCGGCCGGGGCGCCCGTGGAGGGGGCTGGCCTCTGTGGGGGAACGGAGTGATCTCTCACTCCACGGCTGGGACGAAGCCGCGAAAGGTGCCGTGGTCGCCGGGACGGTCGGGGGGACTCGTGGCGCGGGACTCAGGGTTCCCCATGCGGAGGCCCCCAGGCTCAGGCCCCTGGCAACGGAAGGCTGAGCAAGCAGGCCCGGGCCCGGGCCCGGCTTTCGGGGCTGGCCCGGCCCCAGCGGCCGGCGCCAGGGAGGGGACCCCCGGAGGCTGAGGAGTGGGAGGCGTCGGCCTCCCCGGGGCCCGCCTCCCGGAGCTCCTCCTGGCGGTGCCGGAACGCGCCGACACGCGATCCCGGACAGGGCCCCGGGGGGGCGGCCCTGCGGCCCTCTGGTGCCCGAAGTGTGTTCGCCGGGCGTTTTCCGGCCAATTCTCACGAGCGTTCTGCCCAAATCGGGATCGATTTGGGCAGAACGCTCGTGAGAATTGGCCGGCGTTGGGCAGCCCTGGTCAGCGCCCAGGGCCGCGTGGAGCAGGGCCCTTTCTCGCTCGGGGCATGGCGCGGCCACCCGGAAAACGAGCCGCGACGATGGGGCGCGGCCGGCGGCCCCGGCGCCGGGGAGTTTTCCCCGAGCAGAGTGGATGGAGGCGCCGTGGCCGGGCGTCCGCCTCCGCCGGGGCGGGCGGCCGGGGCGCCCGTGGAGGGGGCTGGCCTCTGTGGGGGAACGGAGTGATCTCTCACTCCACGGCTGGGACGAAGCCGCGAAAGGTGCCGTGGTCGCCGGGACGGTCGGGGGGACTCGTGGCGCGGGACTCAGGGTTCCCCATGCGGAGGCCCCCAGGCTCAGGCCCCTGGCAACGGAAGGCTGAGCAAGCAGGCCCGGGCCCGGGCCCGGCTTTCGGGGCTGGCCCGGCCCCAGCGGCCGGCGCCAGGGAGGGGACCCCCGGAGGCTGAGGAGCGGGAGGCGTCGGCCTCCCCGGGGCCCGCCTCCCGGAGCTCCTCCTGGCGGTGCCGGAACGCGCCGACACGCGATCCCGGACAGGGCCCCGGGGGGGCGGCCCTGCGGCCCTCTGGTGCCCGAAGTGTGTTCGCCGGGCGTTTTCCGGCCAATTCTCACGAGCGTTCTGCCCAAATCGGGATCGATTTGGGCAGAACGCTCGTGAGAATTGGCCGGCGTTGGGCAGCCCTGGTCAGCGCCCAGGGCCGCGTGGAGCAGGGCCCTTTCTCGCTCGGGGCATGGCGCGGCCACCCGGAAAACGAGCCGCGACGATGGTGCGCGGCCGGCGGCCCCGGCGCCGGGGAGTTTTCCCCGAGCAGAGTGGATGGAGGCGCCGTGGCCGGGCGTCCGCCTCCACCGTGGCGGGCGGCCGGGGCGCCCGTGGAGGGGGCTGGCCTCTGTGGGGGAACGGAGTGATCTCTCACTCCACGGCTGAGACGACGCCGCGAAAGGTGCCGTGGTCGCCGGGACGGTCGGGGGGACTCGTGGCGCGGGACTCAGGGTTCCCCATGCGGAGGCCCCCAGGCTCAGGCCCCTGGCAACGGAAGGCTGAGCAAGCAGGCCCGGGCCCGGGCCCGGATTTCGGGGCTGGCCCGGCCCCAGCGGCCGGCGCCAGGGAGGGGACCCCCGGAGGCTGAGGAGCGGGAGGCGTCGGCCTCCCCGGGGCCCGCCTCCCGGAGCTCCTCCTGGCGGTGCCGGAACGCGACAACACGCGATCCCGGACAGGGCCCCGGGGGGGCGGCCCTGCGGCCCTCTGGTGCCCGAAGTGTGTTCGCCGGGCGTTTTCCGGCCAATTCTCACGAGCGTTCTGCCCAAATCGGGATCGATTTGGGCAGAACGCTCGTGAGAATTGGCCGGCGTTGGGCAGCCCTGGTCAGCGCCCAGGGCCGCGTGGAGCAGGGCCCTTTCTCGCTCGGGCATGGCGCGGCCACCCGGAAAACAAGCCGCGACGATGGGGCGCGGCCGGCGGCCCCGGCGCCGGGGAGTTTTCCCCGAGCAGAGTGGATGGAGGCGCCGTGGCCGGGCGTCCGCCTCCGCCGTGGCGGGCGGCCGGGGCGCCCGTGGAGGGGGCTGGCCTCTGTGGGGGAACGGAGTGATCTCTCACTCCACGGCTGGGACGAAGCCGCGAAAGGTGCCGTGGTCGCCGGGACGGTCGGGGGGACTCGTGGCGCGGGACTCAGGGTTCCCCATGCGGAGGCCCCCAGGCTCAGGCCCCTGGCAACGGAAGGCTGAGCAAGCAGGCCCGGGCCCGGGCCCGGCTTTCGGGGCTGGCCCGGCCCCAGCGGCCGGCGCCAGGGAGGGGACCCCCGGAGGCTGAGGAGCGGGAGGCGTCGGCCTCCCCGGGGCCCGCCTCCCGGAGCTCCTCCTGGCGGTGCCGGAACGCGCCGAAACGCGATCCCGGACAGGGCCCCGGGGGGGCGGCCCTGCGGCCCTCTGGTGCCCGAAGTGTGTTCGCCGGGCGTTTTCCGGCCAATTCTCACGAGCGTTCTGCCCAAATCGGGATCGATTTGGGCAGAACGCTCGTGAGAATTGGCCGGCGTTGGGCAGCCCTGGTCAGCGCCCAGGGCCGCGTGGAGCAGGGCCCTTTCTCGCTCGGGGCATGGCGCGGCCACCCGGAAAACGAGCCGCGACGATGGGGCGCGGCCGGCGGCCCCGGCGCCGGGGAGTTTTCCCCGAGCAGAGTGGATGGAGGCGCCGTGGCCGGGCGTCCTCCTCCGCCGTGGCGGGCGGCCGGGGCGCCCGTGGAGGGGGCTGGCCTCTGTGGGGGAACGGAGTGATCTCTCACTCCACGGCTGGGACGAAGCCGCGAAAGCCGTGGTCGCCGGGACGGTCGGGGGGACTCGTGGCGCGGGACTCAGGGTTCCCCATGCGGAGGACCCCAGGCTCAGGCCCCTGGCAACGGAAGGCTGAGCAAGCAGGCCCGGGCCCGGGCCCGGCTTTCGGGGCTGGCCCGGCCCCAGCGGCCGGCGCCAGGGAGGGGACCCCCGGAGGCTGAGGAGCGGGAGGCGTCGGCCTCCCCGGGGCCCGCCTCCCGGAGCTCCTCCTGGCGGTGCCGGAACGCGCCGACACGCGATCCCGGACAGGGCCCCGGGGGGGCGGCCCTGCGGCCCTCTGGTGCCCGAAGTGTGTTCGCCGGGCGTTTTCCGGCCAATTCTCACGAGCGTTCTGCCCAAATCGGGATCGATTTGGGCAGAACGCTCGTGAGAATTGGCCGGCGTTGGGCAGCCCTGGTCAGCGCCCAGGGCCGCGTGGAGCAGGGCCCTTTCTCGCTCGGGGCATGGCGCGGCCACCCGGAAAACGAGCCGCGACGATGGGGCGCGGCCGGCGGCCCCGGCGCCGGGGAGTTTTCCCCCGAGCAGAGTGGATGGAGGCGCCGTGGGCCGGGCGTCCGCCTCCGCCGTGGCGGGCGGCCGGGGCGCCCGTGGAGGGGGCTGGCCTCTGTGGGGGGAACGGAGTGATCTCTCACTCCACGGCTGGGACGAAGCCGCGAAAGGTGCCGTGGTCGCCGGGACGGTCGGGGGGACTCGTGGCGCGGGACTCAGGGTTCCCCATGCGGAGGCCCCCAGGCTCAGGCCCCTGGCAACGGAAGGCTGAGCAAGCAGGCCCGGGCCCGGGCCCGGCTTTCGGGGCTGGCCCGGCCCCAGCGGCCGGCGCCAGGGAGGGGACCCCCGGAGGCTGAGGAGCGGGAGGCGTCGGCCTCCCCGGGGCCCGCCTCCCGGAGCTCCTCCTGGCGGGTGCCGGAACGCGCCGACACGCGATCCCGGACAGGGCCCCGGGGGGGCGGCCCTGCGGCCCTCTGGTGCCCGCAGTGTGTTCGCCGGGCGTTTTCCCGGCCAATTCTCACGAGCGTTCTGCCCAAATCGGGATCGATTTGGGCAGAACGCTCGTGAGAATTGGCCGGCGTTGGGCAGCCCTGGTCAGCGCCCAGGGCCGCGTGGAGCAGGGCCCTTTCTCGCTCGGGGCATGGCGCGGCCACCCGGAAAACGAGCCGCGACGATGGGGCGCGGCCGGCGGCCCCGGCGCCGGGGAGTTTTCCCCGAGCAGAGTGGATGGAGGCGCCGTGGCCGGGCGTCCGCCTCCGCCGTGGCGGGCGGCCGGGGCGCCCGTGGAGGGGGCTGGCCTCTGTGGGGGAACGGAGTGATCTCTCACTCCACGGCTGGGACGAAGCCGCGAAAGGTGCCGTGGTCGCCGGGACGGTCGGGGGGACTCGTGGCGCGGGACTCAGGGTTCCCCATGCGGAGGCCCCCAGGCTCAGGCCCCTGGCAACGGAAGGCTGAGCAAGCAGGCCCGGGCCCGGGGCCCGGCTTTCGGGGCTGGCCCGGCCCCAGCGGCCGGCGCCAGGGAGGGGACCCCCGGAGGCTGAGGAGCGGGAGGCGTCGGCCTCCCCGGGGCCCGCCTCCCGGAGCTCCTCCTGACGGTGCCGGAACGCGCCGACACGCGATCCCGGACAGGGCCCCGGGGGGGCGGCCCTGCGGCCCTGTGGTGCCCGAAGTGTGTTCGCCGGGCGTTTTCCGGCCAATTCTCACGAGCGTTCTCGTGAGAATTGGCCGGCGTTGGGCAGCCCTGGTCAGCGCCCAGGGCCGCGTGGAGCAGGGCCCTTTCTCGCTCGGGGCATGGCGCGGCCACCCGGAAAACGAGCCGCGACGATGGGGCGCGGCCGGCGGCCCCGTCGCCGGGGAGTTTTCCCCGAGCAGAGTGGATGGAGGCGCCGTGGCCGGGCGTCCGCCTCCGCCGTGGCGGGCGGCCGGGGCGCCCGTGGAGGGGGCTGGCCTCTGTGGGGGAACGGAGTGATCTCTCACTCCACGGCTGGGACGAAGCCACGAAAGGTGCCGTGGTCGCCGGGACGGTCGGGGGGACTCGTGGCGCGGGACTCAGTGTTCCCCATGCGGAGGCCCCCAGGCTCAGGCCCCTGGCAACGGAAGGCTGAGCAAGCAGGCCCGGGCCCGGGCCCGGCTTTCGGGGCTAGCCCGGCCCCAGCGGCCGGCGCCAGGGAGGGGACCCCCGGAGGCTGAGGAGCGGGAGGCGTCGGCCTCCCCGGGGCCCGCCTCCCGGAGCTCCTCCTGGCGGTGCCGGAACGCGACGACACGCGATACCGGACAGGGCCCCGGGGGGGCGGCCCTGCGGCCCTCTGGTGCCCTCAGTGTGTTCGCCGGGCGTTTTCCGGCCAATTCTCACGAGCGTTCTGCCCAAATCGGGATCGATTTGGGCAGAACGCTCGTGAGAATTGGCCGGCGTTGGGCAGCCCTGGTCAGCGCCCAGGGCCGCGTGGAGCAGGGCCCTTTCTCGCTCGGGGCATGGCGCGGCCACCCGGAAAACGAGCCGCGACAATGGGGCGCGGCCGGCGGCCCCGGCGCCGGGGAGTTTAACCCGAGCAGAGTGGATGGAGGCGCCGTGGCCGGGCGTCCGCCTCCGCCGTGGCGGGCGGCCGGGGCGCCCGTGGAGGGGGCTGGCCTCTGTGGGGGAACGGAGTGATCTCTCACTCCACGGCTGGGACGAAGCCGCGAAAGGTGCCGTGGTCGCCGGGACGGTCGGGGGGACTCGTGGCGCGGGACTCAGGGTTCCCCATGCGGAGGCCCCCAGGCTCAGGCCCCTGGCAACGGAAGGCTGAGCAAGCAGGCCCGGGCCCGGGCCCGGCTTTCGGGGCTGGCCCGGCCCCAGCGGCCGGCGCCAGGGAGGGGACCCCCGGAGGCTGAGGAGCGGGAGGCGTCGGCCTCCCCGGGGCCCGCCTCCCGGAGCTCCTCCTGGCGGTGCCGGAACGCGCCGACACGCGATCCCGGATAGGGCCCCGGGGGGGCGGCCCTGCGGCCCTCTGGTGCCCGAAGTGTGTTCGCCGGGCGTTTTCCGGCCAATTCTCACGAGCGTTCTGCCCAAATCGGGATCGATTTGGGCAGAACGCTCGTGAGAATTGGCCGGCGTTGGGCAGCCCTGGTCAGCGCCCAGGGCCGCGTGGAGCAGGGCCCTTTCTCGCTCGGGGCATGGCGCGGCCACCCGGAAAACGAGCCGCGACAATGGGGCGCGGCCGGCGGCCCCGGCGCCGGGGAGTTTAACCCGAGCAGAGTGGATGGAGGCGCCGTGGCCGGGCGTCCGCCTCCGCCGTGGCGGGCGGCCGGGGCGCCCGTGGAGGGGGCTGGCCTCTGTGGGGGAACGGAGTGATCTCTCACTCCACGGCTGGGACGAAGCCGCGAAAGGTGCCGTGGTCGCCGGGACGGTCGGGGGGACTCGTGGCGCGGGACTCAGGGTTCCCCATGCGGAGGCCCCCAGGCTCAGGCCCCTGGCAACGGAAGGCTGAGCAAGCAGGCCCGGGCCCGGGCCCGGCTTTCGGGGCTGGCCCGGCCCCAGCGGCCGGCGCCAGGGAGGGGACCCCCGGAGGCTGAGGAGCGGGAGGCGTCGGCCTCCCCGGGGCCCGCCTCCCGGAGCTCCTCCTGGCGGTGCCGGAACGCGCCGACACGCGATCCCGGATAGGGCCCCGGGGGGGCGGCCCTGCGGCCCTCTGGTGCCCGAAGTGTGTTCGCCGGGCGTTTTCCGGCCAATTCTCACGAGCGTTCTGCCCAAATCGGGATCGATTTGGGCAGAACGCTCGTGAGAATTGGCCGGCGTTGGGCAGCCCTGGTCAGCGCCCAGGGCCGCGTGGAGCAGGGCCCTTTCTCGCTCGGGGCATGGCGCGGCCACCCGGAAAACGAGCCGCGACGATGGGGCGCGGCTGGCGGCCCCGGCGCCGGGGAGTTTTCCCCGAGCAGAGTGGATGGAGGCGCCGTGGCCGGGCGTCCGCCTCCGCCGTGGCGGGCGGCCGGGGCGCCCGTGGAGGGGGCTGGCCTCTGTGGGGGAACGGAGTGATCTCTCACTCCACGGCTGGGACGAAGCCGCGAAAGGTGCCGTGGTCGCCGGGACGGTCGGGGGGACTCGTGGCGCGGGACTCAGGGTTCCCCATGCGGAGGCCCCCAGGCTCAGGCCCCTGGCAACGGAAGGCTGAGCAAGCAGGCCCGGGCCCGGGCCCGGCTTTCGGGGCTGGCCCGGCCCCAGCGGCCGGCGCCAGGGAGGGGACCCCCGGAGGCTGAGGAGCGGGAGGCGTCGGCCTCCCCGGGGCCCGCCTCCCGGAGCTCCTCCTGGCGGTGCCGGAACGCGACGACACGCGATCCCGGACAGGGCCCCGGGGGGGGGCCCTGCGGCCCTGAGGTGCCCGAAGTGTGTTCGCCGGGCGTTTTCCGGCCAATTCTCACGAGCGTTCTGCCCAAATCGGGATCGATTTGGGCAGAACGCTCGTGAGAATTGGCCGGCGTTGGGCAGCCCTGGTCAGCGCCCAGGGCCGCGTGGAGCAGGGCCCTTTCTCGCTCGGGGCATGGCGCGGCCACCCGGAAAACGAGCCGCGACGATGGGGCGCGGCCGGCGGCCCCGGCGCCGGGGAGTTTTCCCCGAGCAGAGTGGATGGAGGCGCCGTGGCCGGGCGTCCGCCTCCGCCGTGGCGGGCGGCCGGGGCTCCCGTGGAGGGGGCTGGCCTCTGTGGGGGAACGGAGTGATCTCTCACTCCACGGCTGGGACGAAGCCGCGAAAGGTGCCGTGGTCACCGGGACGGTCGGGGGGACTCGTGGCGCGGGACTCAGGGTTCCCCATGCGGAGGCCCCCAGGCTCAGGCCCCTGGCAACGGAAGGCTGAGCAAGCAGGCCCGGGCCTGGGCCTGGCTTTCGGGGCTGGCCCGGCCCCAGCGGCCGGCGCCAGGGAGGGGACCCCCGGAGGCTGAGGAGCGGGAGGCGTCGGCCTCCCCGGGGCCCGCCTCCCGGAGCTCCTCCTGACGGTGCCGGAACGCGCCGACACGCGATCCCGGACAGGGCCCCGGGGGGGCGGCCCTGCGGCCCTGTGGTGCCCGAAGTGTGTTCGCCGGGCGTTTTCCGGCCAATTCTCACGAGCGTTCTCGTGAGAATTGGCCGGCGTTGGGCAGCCCTGGTCAGCGCCCAGGGCCGCGTGGAGCAGGGCCCTTTCTCGCTCGGGGCATGGCGCGGCCACCCGGAAAACGAGCCGCGACGATGGGGCGCGGCCGGCGGCCCCGTCGCCGGGGAGTTTTCCCCGAGCAGAGTGGATGGAGGCGCCGTGGCCGGGCGTCCGCCTCCGCCGTGGCGGGCGGCCGGGGCGCCCGTGGAGGGGGCTGGCCTCTGTGGGGGAACGGAGTGATCTCTCACTCCACGGCTGAGACGACGCCGCGAAAGGTGCCGTGGTCGCCGGGACGGTCGGGGGGACTCGTGGCGCGGGACTCAGGGTTCCCCATGCGGAGGCCCCCAGGCTCAGGCCCCTGGCAACGGAAGGCTGAGCAAGCAGGCCCGGGCCCGGGCCCGGATTTCGGGGCTGGCCCGGCCCCAGCGGCCGGCGCCAGGGAGGGGACCCCCGGAGGCTGAGGAGCGGGAGGCGTCGGCCTCCCCGGGGTCCACCTCCCGGAGCTCCTCCTGGCGGTGCCGGAACGCGACAACACGCGATCCCGGACAGGGCCCCGGGGGGGCGGCCCTGCGGCCCTCTGGTGCCCGAAGTGTGTTCGCCGGGCGTTTTCCGGCCAATTCTCACGAGCGTTCTGCCCAAATCGGGATCGATTTGGGCAGAACGCTCGTGAGAATTGGCCGGCGTTGGGCAGCCCTGGTCAGCGCCCAGGGCCGCGTGGAGCAGGGCCCTTTCTCGCTCGGGGCATGGCGCGGCCACCCGGAAAACGAGCCGCGACGATGGGGCGCGGCCGGCGGCCCCGGCGCCGGGGAGTTTTCCCCCGAGCAGAGTGGATGGAGGCGCCGTGGCCGGGCGTCCGCCTCCGCCGTGGCGGGCGGCCGGGGCGCCCGTGGAGGGGGCTGGCCTCTGTGGGGGAACGGAGTGATCTCTCACTCCACGGCTGGGACGAAGCCGCGAAAGGTGCCGTGGTCGCCGGGACGGTCGGGGGGACTCGTGGCGCGGGACTCAGGGTTCCCCATGCGGAGGCCCCCAGGCTCAGGCCCCTGGCAACGGAAGGCTGAGCAAGCAGGCCCGGGCCCGGGCCCGGCTTTCGGGGCTGGCCCGGCCCCAGCGGCCGGCGCCAGGGAGGGGACCCCCGGAGGCTGAGGAGCGGGAGGCGTCGGCCTCCCCGGGGCCCGCCTCCCGGAGCTCCTCCTGGCGGTGCCGGAACGCGCCGACACGCGATCCCGGACAGGGCCCCGGGGGGGCGGCCCTGCGGCCTTCTGGTGCCCGAAGTGTGTTCGCCGGGCGTTTTCCGGCCAATTCTCACGAGCGTTCTGCCCAAATCGGGATCGATTTGGGCAGAACGCTCGTGAGAATTGGCCGGCGTTGGGCAGCCCTGGTCAGCGCCCAGGGCCGCGTGGAGCAGGGCCCTTTCTCGCTCGGGGCATGGCGCGGCCACCCGGAAAACGAGCCGCGACGATGGGGCGCGGCCGGCGGCCCCGGCGCCGGGGAGTTTTCCCCGAGCAGAGTGGATGGAGGCGCCGTGGCCGGGCGTCCGCCTCCGCCGTGGCGGGCGGCCGGGGCGCCCGTGGAGGGGGCTGGCCTCTGTGGGGGAACGGAGTGATCTCTCACTCCACGGCTGGGACGAAGCCGCGAAAGGTGCCGTGGTCGCCGGGACGGTCGGGGGGACTCGTGGCGCGGGACTCAGGGTTCCCCATGCGGAGGCCCCCAGGCTCAGGCCCCTGGCAACGGAAGGCTGAGCAAGCAGGCACGGGCCCGGGCCCGGCTTTCGGGGCTGGCCCGGCCCCAGCGGCCGGCGCCAGGGAGGGGACCCCCGGAGGCTGAGGAGCGGGAGGCGTCGGCCTCCCCGGGGCCCGCCTCCCGGAGCTCCTCCTGGCGGTGCCGGAACGCGCCGACACGCGATTCCGGACAGGGCCCCGGGGGGGCGGCCCTGCGGCCCTCTGGTGCCCGAAGTGTGTTCGCCGGGCGTTTTCCGGCCAATTCTCACGAGCGTTCTGCCCAAATCGGGATCGATTTGGGCAGAACGCTCGTGAGAATTGGCCGGCGTTGGGCAGCCCTGGTCAGCGCCCAGGGCCGCGTGGAGCAGGGCCCTTTCTCGCTCGGGGCATGGCGCGGCCACCCGGAAAACGAGCCGCGACGATGGGGCGCGGCCGGCGGCCCCGGCGCCGGGGAGTTTTCCCCGAGCAGAGTGGATGGAGGCGCCGTGGCCGGGCGTCCGCCTCCGCCGTGGCGGGCGGCCGGGGCGCCCGTGGAGGGGGCTGGCCTCTGTGGGGGAACGGAGTGATCTCTCACTCCACGGCTGGGACGAAGCCGCGAAAGGTGCCGTGGTCGCCGGGACGGTCGGGGGGACTCGTGGCGCGGGACTCAGGGTTCCCCATGCGGAGGCCCCCAGGCTCAGGCCCCTGGCAACGGAAGGCTGAGCAAGCAGGCCCGGGCCCGGGCCCGGCTTTCGGGGCTGGCCCGGCCCCAGCGGCCGGCGCCAGGGAGGGGACCCCCGGAGGCTGAGGAGCGGGAGGCGTCGGCCTCCCCGGGGCCCGCCTCCCGGAGCTCCTCCTGGCGGTGCCGGAACGCGCCGACACGCGATCCCGGACAGGGCCCCGGGGGGGCGGCCCTGCGGCCCTCTGGTGCCCGCAGTGTGTTCGCCGGGCGTTTTCCGGCCAATTCTCACGAGCGTTCTGCCCAAATCGGGATCGATTTGGGCAGAACGCTCGTGAGAATTGGCCGGCGTTGGGCAGCCCTGGTCAGCGCCCAGGGCCGCGTGGAGCAGGGCCCTTTCTCGCTCGGGGCATGGCGCGGCCACCCGGAAAACGAGCCGCGACGATGGGGCGCGGCCGGCGGCCCCGGCGCCGGGGAGTTTTCCCCGAGCAGAGTGGATGGAGGCGCCGTGGCCGGGCGTCCGCCTCCGCCGTGGCGGGCGGCCGGGGCGCCCGTGGAGGGGGCTGGCCTCTGTGGGGGAACGGAGTGATCTCTCACTCCACGGCTGGGACGAAGCCGCGAAAGGTGCCGTGGTCGCCGGGACGGTCGGGGGGACTCGTGGCGCGGGACTCAGGGTTCCCCATGCGGAGGCCCCCAGGCTCAGGCCCCTGGCAACGGAAGGCTGAGCAAGCAGGCCCGGGCCCGGGCCCGGCTTTCGGGGCTGGCCCGGCCCCAGCGGCCGGCGCCAGGGAGGGGACCCCCGGAGGCTGAGGAGCGGGAGGCGTCGGCCTCCCCGGGGCCCGCCTCCCGGAGCTCCTCCTGACGGTGCCGGAACGCGCCGACACGCGATCCCGGACAGGGCCCCGGGGGGGCGGCCCTGCGGCCCTGTGGTGCCCGAAGTGTGTTCGCCGGGCGTTTTCCGGCCAATTCTCACGAGCGTTCTCGTGAGAATTGGCCTGCGTTGGGCAGCCCTGGTCAGCGCCCAGGGCCGCGTGGAGCAGGGCCCTTTCTCGCTCGGGGCATGGCGCGGCCACCCGGAAAACGAGCCGCGACGATGGGGCGCGGCCGGCGGCCCCGTCGCCGGGGAGTTTTCCCCGAGCAGAGTGGATGGAGGCGCCGTGGCCGGGCGTCCGCCTCCGCCGTGGCGGGCGGCCGGGGCGCCCGTGGAGGGGGCTGGCCTCTGTGGGGGAACGGAGTGATCTCTCACTCCACGGCTGGGACGAAGCCACGAAAGGTGCCGTGGTCGCCGGGACGGTCGGGGGGACTCGTGGCGCGGGACTCAGTGTTCCCCATGCGGAGGCCCCCAGGCTCAGGCCCCTGGCAACGGAAGGCTGAGCAAGCAGGCCCGGGCCCGGGCCCGGCTTTCGGGGCTAGCCCGGCCCCAGCGGCCGGCGCCAGGGAGGGGACCCCCGGAGGCTGAGGAGCGGGAGGCGTCGGCCTCCCCGGGGCCCGCCTCCCGGAGCTCCTCCTGGCGGTGCCGGAACGCGACGACACGCGATCCCGGACAGGGCCCCGGGGGGGCGGCCCTGCGGCCCTCTGGTGCCCGCAGTGTGTTCGCCGGGCGTTTTCCGGCCAATTCTCACGAGCGTTCTGCCCAAATCGGGATCGATTTGGGCAGAACGCTCGTGAGAATTGGCCGGCGTTGGGCAGCCCTGGTCAGCGCCCAGGGCCGCGTGGAGCAGGGCCCTTTCTCGCTCGGGGCATGGCGCGGCCACCCGGAAAACGAGCCGCGACAATGGGGCGCGGCCGGCGGCCCCGGCGCCGGGGAGTTTAACCCGAGCAGAGTGGATGGAGGCGCCGTGGCCGGGCGTCCGCCTCCGCCGTGGCGGGCGGGCGGGGCGCCCGTGGAGGGGGCTGGCCTCTGTGGGGGAACGGAGTGATCTCTCACTCCACGGCTGGGACGAAGCCGCGAAAGGTGCCGTGGTCGCCGGGACGGTCGGGGGGACTCGTGGCGCGGGACTCAGGGTTCCCCATGCGGAGGCACCCAGGCTCAGGCCCCTGGCAACGGAAGGCTGAGCAAGCAGGCCCGGGCCCGGGCCCGGCTTTCGGGGCTGGCCCGGCCCCAGCGGCCGGCGCCAGGGAGGGGACCCCCGGAGGCTGAGGAGCGGGAGGCGTCAGCCTCCCCGGGGCCCGCCTCCCGGAGCTCCTCCTGGCGGTGCCGGAACGCGCCGACACGCGATCCCGGATAGGGCCCCGGGGGGGCGGCCCTGCGGCCCTCTGGTGCCCGAAGTGTGTTCGCCGGGCGTTTTCCGGCCAATTCTCACGAGCGTTCTGCCCAAATCGGGATCGATTTGGGCAGAACGCTCGTGAGAATTGGCCGGCGTTGGGCAGCCCTGGTCAGCGCCCAGGGCCGCGTGGAGCAGGGCCCTTTCTCGCTCGGGGCATGGCGCGGCCACCCGGAAAACGAGCCGCGACGATGGGGCGCGGCTGGCGGCCCCGGCGCCGGGGAGTTTTCCCCGAGCAGAGTGGATGGAGGCGCCGTGGCCGGGCGTCCGCCTCCGCCGTGGCGGGCGGCCGGGGCGCCCGTGGAGGGGGCTGGCCTCTGTGGGGGAACGGAGTGATCTCTCACTCCACGGCTGGGACGAAGCCGCGAAAGGTGCCGTGGTCGCCGGGACGGTCGGGGGGGACTCGTGGCGCGGGACTCAGGGTTCCCCATGCGGAGGCCCCCAGGCTCAGGCCCCTGGCAACGGAAGGCTGAGCAAGCAGGCCCGGGCCCGGGCCCGGCTTTCGGGGCTGGCCCGGCCCCAGCGGCCGGCGCCAGGGAGGGGACCCCCGGAGGCTGAGGAGCGGGAGGCGTCGGCCTCCCCGGGGCCCGCCTCCCGGAGCTCCTCCTGGCGGTGCCGGAACGCGACGACACGCGATCACGGACAGGGCCCCGGGGGGGGGCCCTGCGGCCCTGAGGTGCCCGAAGTGTGTTCGCCGGGCGTTTTCCGGCCAATTCTCACGAGCGTTCTGCCCAAATCGGGATCGATTTGGGCAGAACGCTCGTGAGAATTGGCCGGCGTTGGGCAGCCCTGGTCAGCGCCCAGGGCCGCGTGGAGCAGGGCCCTTTCTCGCTCGGGGCATGGCGCGGCCACCCGGAAAACGAGCCGCGACGATGGGCCGCGGCCGGCGGCCCCGGCGCCGGGGAGTTTTCCCCGAGCAGAGTGGATGGAGGCGCCGTGGCCGGGCGTCCGCCTCCGCCGTGGCGGGCGGCCGGGGCGCCCGTGGAGGGGGCTGGCCTCTGTGGGGGAACGGAGTGATCTCTCACTCCACGGCTGGGACGAAGCCGCGAAAGGTGCCGTGGTCGCCGGGACGGTCGGGGGGACTCGTGGCGCGGGACTCAGGGTTCCCCATGCGGAGGCCCCCAGGCTCAGGCCCCTGGCAACGGAAGGCTGAGCAAGCAGGCCCGGGCCCGGGCCCGGCTTTCGGGGCTGGCCCGGCCCCAGCGGCCGGCGCCAGGGAGGGGACCCCCGGAGGCTGAGGAGCGGGAGGCGTCGGCCTCCCCGGGGCCCGCCTCCCGGAGCTCCTCCTGGCGGTGCCGGAACGCGCCGAAACGCGATCCCGGACAGGGCCCCGGGGGGGCGGCCCTGCGGCCCTCTGGTGCCCGAAGTGTGTTCGCCGGGCGTTTTCCGGCCAATTCTCACGAGCGTTCTGCCCAAATCGGGATCGATTTGGGCAGAACGCTCGTGAGAATTGGCCGGCGTTGGGCAGCCCTGGTCAGCGCCCAGGGCCGCGTGGAGCAGGGCCCTTTCTCGCTCGGGGCATGGCGCGGCCACCCGGAAAACGAGCCGCGACGATGGGGCGCGGCCGGCGGCCCCGGCGCCGGGGAGTTTTCCCCGAGCAGAGTGGATGGAGGCGCCGTGGCCGGGCGTCCGCCTCCGCCGTGGCGGGCGGCCGGGGCGCCCGTGGAGGGGGCTGGCCTCTGTGGGGGAACGGAGTGATCTCTCACTCCACGGCTGGGACGAAGCCGCGAAAGGTGCCGTGGTCGCCGGGACGGTCGGGGGGACTCGTGGCGCGGGACTCAGGGTTCCCCATGCGGAGGACCCCAGGCTCAGGCCCCTGGCAACGGAAGGCTGAGCAAGCAGGCCCGGGCCCGGGCCCGGCTTTCGGGGCTGGCCCGGCCCCAGCGGCCGGCGCCAGGGAGGGGACCCCCGGAGGCTGAGGAGCGGGAGGCGTCGGCCTCCCCGGGGCCCGCCTCCCGGAGCTCCTCCTGGCGGTGCCGGAACGCGCCGACACGCGATCCCGGACAGGGCCCCGGGGGGGCGGCCCTGCGGCCTTCTGGTGCCCGAAGTGTGTTCGCCGGGCGTTTTCCGGCCAATTCTCACGAGCGTTCTGCCCAAATCGGGATCGATTTGGGCAGAACGCTCGTGAGAATTGGCCGGCGTTGGGCAGCCCTGGTCAGCGCCCAGGGCCGCGTGGAGCAGGGCCCTTTCTCGCTCGGGGCATGGCGCGGCCACCCGGAAAACGAGCCGCGACGATGGGGCGCGGCCGGCGGCCCCGGCGCCGGGGAGTTTTCCCCGAGCAGAGTGGATGGAGGCGCCGTGGCCGGGCGTCCGCCTCCGCCGTGGCGGGCGGCCGGGGCGCCCGTGGAGGGGGCTGGCCTCTGTGGGGGAACGGAGTGATCTCTCACTCCACGGCTGGGACGAAGCCGCGAAAGGTGCCGTGGTCGCCGGGACGGTCGGGGGGACTCGTGGCGCGGGACTCAGGGTTCCCCATGCGGAGGCCCCCAGGCTCAGGCCCCTGGCAACGGAAGGCTGAGCAAGCAGGCACGGGCCCGGGCCCGGCTTTCGGGGCTGGCCCGGCCCCAGCGGCCGGCGCCAGGGAGGGGACCCCCGGAGGCTGAGGAGCGGGAGGCGTCGGCCTCCCCGGGGCCCGCCTCCCGGAGCTCCTCCTGGCGGTGCCGGAACGCGACGACACGCGATCCCGGACAGGGCCCCGGGGGGGCGGCCCTGCGACCCTGTGGTGCCCGAAGTGTGTTCGCCGGGCGTTTTCCGGCCAATTCTCACGAGCGTTCTGCCCAAATCGGGATCGATTTGGGCAGAACGCTCGTGAGAATTGGCCGGCGTTGGGCAGCCCTGGTCAGCGCCCAGGGCCACGTGGAGCAGGGCCCTTTCTCGCTCGGGGCATGGCGCGGCCACCCGGAAAACGAGCCGCGACGATGGGGCGCGGCCGGCGGCCCCGGCGCCGGGGAGTTTTCCCCGAGCAGAGTGGATGGAGGCGCCGTGGCCGGGCGTCCGCCTCCGCCGTGGCGGGCGGACGGGGCGCCCGTGGAGGGGGCTGGCCTCTGTTGGGGAACGGAGTGATCTCTCACTCCACGGCTGGGACGAAGCCGCGAAAGATGCCGTGGTCGCCGGGACGGTCGGGGGGACTCGTGGCTCGGGACTCAGTGTTCCCCATGCGGAGGCCCCCAGGCTCAGGCCCCTGGCAACGGAAGGCTGAGCAAGCAGGCCCGGGCCCGGGCCCGGCTTTTGGGGCTGGCACGGCCCCAGCGGCCGGCGCCAGGGAGGGGACCCCCGGAGGCTGAGGAGCGGGAGGCGTCGGCCTCCCCGGGGCCCGCCTCCCGGAGCTCCTCCTGGCGGTGCCGGAACGCGCCGACACGCGAACCCGGACAGGGCCCCGGGGGGGCGGCCCTGCGGCCCTGTGGTGCCCGAAGTGTGTTCGCCGGGCGTTTTCCGGCCAATTCTCACGAGCGTTCTCGTGAGAATTGGCCGGCGTTGGGCAGCCCTGGTCAGCGCCCAGGGCCGCGTGGAGCAGGGCCCTTTCTCGCTCGGGGCATGGCGCGGCCACCCGGAAAACGAGCCGCGACGATGGGGCGCGGCCGGCGGCCCCGGCGCCGGGGAGTTTTCCCCGAGCAGAGTGGATGGAGGCGCCGTGGCCGGGCGTCCGCCTCCGCCGTGGCGGGCGGCCGGGGCGCCCGTGGAGGGGGCTGGCCTCTGTGGGGGAACGGAGTGATCTCTCACTCCACGGCTGGGACGAAGCCGCGAAAGGTGCCGTGGTCGCCGGGACGGTCGGGGGGACTCGTGGCGCGGGACTCAGGGTTCCCCATGCGGAGGCCCCCAGGCTCAGGCCCCTGGCAACGGAAGGCTGAGCAAGCAGGCCCGGGCCCGGGCCCGGCTTTCGGGGCTGGCCCGGCCCCAGCGGCCGGCGCCAGGGAGGGGACCCCCGGAGGCTGAGGAGCGGGAGGCGTCGGCCTCCCCGGGGCCCGCCTCCCGGAGCTCCTCCTGGCGGTGCCGGAACGCGCCGACACGCGATCCCGGACAGGGCCCCGGGGGGGCGGCCCTGCGGCCTTCTGGTGCCCGAAGTGTGTTCGCCGGGCGTTTTCCGGCCAATTCTCACGAGCGTTCTGCCCAAATCGGGATCGATTTGGGCAGAACGCTCGTGAGAATTGGCCGGCGTTGGGCAGCCCTGGTCAGCGCCCAGGGCCGCGTGGAGCAGGGCCCTTTCTCGCTCGGGGCATGGCGCGGCCACCCGGAAAACGAGCCGCGACGATGGGGCGCGGCCGGCGGCCCCGGCGCCGGGGAGTTTTCCCCGAGCAGAGTGGATGGAGGCGCCGTGGCCGGGCGTCCGCCTCCGCCGTGGCGGGCGGCCGGGGCGCCCGTGGAGGGGGCTGGCCTCTGTGGGGGAACGGAGTGATCTCTCACTCCACGGCTGGGACGAAGCCGCGAAAGGTGCCGTGGTCGCCGGGACGGTCGGGGGGACTCGTGGCGCGGGACTCAGGGTTCCCCATGCGGAGGCCCCCAGGCTCAGGCCCCTGGCAACGGAAGGCTGAGCAAGCAGGCACGGGCCCGGGCCCGGCTTTCGGGGCTGGCCCGGCCCCAGCGGCCGGCGCCAGGGAGGGGACCCCCGGAGGCTGAGGAGCGGGAGGCGTCGGCCTCCCCGGGGCCCGCCTCCCGGAGCTCCTCCTGGCGGTGCCGGAACGCGACGACACGCGATCCCGGACAGGGCCCCGGGGGGGCGGCCCTGCGACCCTGTGGTGCCCGAAGTGTGTTCGCCGGGCGTTTTCCGGCCAATTCTCATGAGCGTTCTGCCCAAATCGGGATCGATTTGGGCAGAACGCTCGTGAGAATTGGCCGGCGTTGGGCAGCCCTGGTCAGCGCCCAGGGCCACGTGGAGCAGGGCCCTTTCTCGCTCGGGGCATGGCGCGGCCACCCGGAAAACGAGCCGCGACGATGGGGCGCGGCCGGCGGCCCCGGCGCCGGGGAGTTTTCCCCGAGCAGAGTGGATGGAGGCGCCGTGGCCGGGCGTCCGCCTCCGCCGTGGCGGGCGGACGGGGCGCCCGTGGAGGGGGCTGGCCTCTGTTGGGGAACGGAGTGATCTCTCACTCCACGGCTGGGACGAAGCCGCGAAAGATGCCGTGGTCGCCGGGACGGTCGGGGGGACTCGTGGCTCGGGACTCAGTGTTCCCCATGCGGAGGCCCCCAGGCTCAGGCCCCTGGCAACGGAAGGCTGAGCAAGCAGGCCCGGGCCCGGGCCCGGCTTTTGGGGCTGGCACGGCCCCAGCGGCCGGCGCCAGGGAGGGGACCCCCGGAGGCTGAGGAGCGGGAGGCGTCGGCCTCCCCGGGGCCCGCCTCCCGGAGCTCCTCCTGGCGGTGCCGGAACGCGCCGACACGCGAACCCGGACAGGGCCCCGGGGGGGCGGCCCTGCGGCCCTGTGGTGCCCGAAGTGTGTTCGCCGGGCGTTTTCCGGCCAATTCTCACGAGCGTTCTCGTGAGAATTGGCCGGCGTTGGGCAGCCCTGGTCAGCGCCCAGGGCCGCGTGGAGCAGGGCCCTTTCTCGCTCGGGGCATGGCGCGGCCACCCGGAAAACGAGCCGCGACGATGGGGCGCGGCCGGCGGCCCCGGCGCCGGGGAGTTTTCCCCGAGCAGAGTGGATGGAGGCGCCGTGGCCGGGCGTCCGCCTCCGCCGTGGCGGGCGGCCGGGGCGCCCGTGGAGGGGGCTGGCCTCTGTGGGGGAACGGAGTGATCTCTCACTCCACGGCTGGGACGAAGCCGCGAAAGGTGCCGTGGTCGCCGGGACGGTCGGGGGGACTCGTGGCGCGGGACTCAGGGTTCCCCATGCGGAGGCCCCCAGGCTCAGGCCCCTGGCAACGGAAGGCTGAGCAAGCAGGCCCGGGCCCGGGCCCGGCTTTCGGGGCTGGCCCGGCCCCAGCGGCCGGCGCCAGGGAGGGGACCCCCGGAGGCTGAGGAGCGGGAGGCGTCGGCCTCCCCGGGGCCCGCCTCCCGGAGCTCCTCCTGGCGGTGCCGGAACGCGCCGACACGCGATCCCGGACAGGGCCCCGGGGGGGCGGCCCTGCGGCCTTCTGGTGCCCGAAGTGTGTTCGCCGGGCGTTTTCCGGCCAATTCTCACGAGCGTTCTGCCCAAATCGGGATCGATTTGGGCAGAACGCTCGTGAGAATTGGCCGGCGTTGGGCAGCCCTGGTCAGCGCCCAGGGCCGCGTGGAGCAGGGCCCTTTCTCGCTCGGGGCATGGCGCGGCCACCCGGAAAACGAGCCGCGACGATGGGGCGCGGCCGGCGGCCCCGGCGCCGGGGAGTTTTCCCCGAGCAGAGTGGATGGAGGCGCCGTGGCCGGGCGTCCGCCTCCGCCGTGGCGGGCGGCCGGGGCGCCCGTGGAGGGGGCTGGCCTCTGTGGGGGAACGGAGTGATCTCTCACTCCACGGCTGGGACGAAGCCGCGAAAGGTGCCGTGGTCGCCGGGACGGTCGGGGGGACTCGTGGCGCGGGACTCAGGGTTCCCCATGCGGAGGACCCCAGGCTCAGGCCCCTGGCAACGGAAGGCTGAGCAAGCAGGCACGGGCCCGGGCCCGGCTTTCGGGGCTGGCCCGGCCCCAGCGGCCGGCGCCAGGGAGGGGACCCCCGGAGGCTGAGGAGCGGGAGGCGTCGGCCTCCCCGGGGCCCGCCTCCCGGAGCTCCTCCTGGCGGTGCCGGAACGCGACGACACGCGATCCCGGACAGGGCCCCGGGGGGGCGGCCCTGCGACCCTGTGGTGCCCGAAGTGTGTTCGCCGGGCGTTTTCCGGCCAATTCTCACGAGCGTTCTGCCCAAATCGGGATCGATTTGGGCAGAACGCTCGTGAGAATTGGCCGGCGTTGGGCAGCCCTGGTCAGCGCCCAGGGCCACGTGGAGCAGGGCCCTTTCTCGCTCGGGGCATGGCGCGGCCACCCGGAAAACGAGCCGCGACGATGGGGCGCGGCCGGCGGCCCCGGCGCCGGGGAGTTTTCCCCGAGCAGAGTGGATGGAGGCGCCGTGGCCGGGCGTCCGCCTCCGCCGTGGCGGGCGGACGGGGCGCCCGTGGAGGGGGCTGGCCTCTGTTGGGGAACGGAGTGATCTCTCACTCCACGGCTGGGACGAAGCCGCGAAAGATGCCGTGGTCGCCGGGACGGTCGGGGGGACTCGTGGCTCGGGACTCAGTGTTCCCCATGCGGAGGCCCCCAGGCTCAGGCCCCTGGCAACGGAAGGCTGAGCAAGCAGGCCCGGGCCCGGGCCCGGCTTTTGGGGCTGGCACGGCCCCAGCGGCCGGCGCCAGGGAGGGGACCCCCGGAGGCTGAGGAGCGGGAGGCGTCGGCCTCCCCGGGGCCCGCCTCCCGGAGCTCCTCCTGGCGGTGCCGGAACGCGCCGACACGCGAACCCGGACAGGGCCCCGGGGGGGCGGCCCTGCGGCCCTGTGGTGCCCGAAGTGTGTTCGCCGGGCGTTTTCCGGCCAATTCTCACGAGCGTTCTCGTGAGAATTGGCCGGCGTTGGGCAGCCCTGGTCAGCGCCCAGGGCCGCGTGGAGCAGGGCCCTTTCTCGCTCGGGGCATGGCGCGGCCACCCGGGAAAACGAGCCGCGACGATGGGGCGCGGCCGGCGGCCCCGGCGCCGGGGAGTTTTCCCCGAGCAGAGTGGATGGAGGCGCCGTGGCCGGGCGTCCGCCTCCGCCGTGGCGGGCGGCCGGGGCGCCCGTGGAGGGGGCTGGCCTCTGTGGGGGAACGGAGTGATCTCTCACTCCACGGCTGGGACGAAGCCGCGAAAGGTGCCGTGGTCGCCGGGACGGTCGGGGGGACTCGTGGCGCGGGACTCAGGGTTCCCCATGCGGAGGCCCCCAGGCTCAGGCCCCTGGCAACGGAAGGCTGAGCAAGCAGGCCCGGGCCCGGGCCCGGCTTTCGGGGCTGGCCCGGCCCCAGCGGCCGGCGCCAGGGAGGGGACCCCCGGAGGCTGAGGAGCGGGAGGCGTCGGCCTCCCCGGGGCCCGCCTCCCGGAGCTCCTCCTGGCGGTGCCGGAACGCGCCGAAACGCGATCCCGGACAGGGCCCCGGGGGGGCGGCCCTGCGGCCCTCTGGTGCCCGAAGTGTGTTCGCCGGGCGTTTTCCGGCCAATTCTCACGAGCGTTCTGCCCAAATCGGGATCGATTTGGGCAGAACGCTCGTGAGAATTGGCCGGCGTTGGGCAGCCCTGGTCAGCGCCCAGGGCCGCGTGGAGCAGGGCCCTTTCTCGCTCGGGGCATGGCGCGGCCACCCGGAAAACGAGCCGCGACGATGGGGCGCGGCCGGCGGCCCCGGCGCCGGGGAGTTTTCCCCGAGCAGAGTGGATGGAGGCGCCGTGGCCGGGCGTCCGCCTCCGCCGTGGCGGGCGGCCGGGGCGCCCGTGGAGGGGGCTGGCCTCTGTGGGGGAACGGAGTGATCTCTCACTCCACGGCTGGGACGAAGCCGCGAAAGGTGCCGTGGTCGCCGGGACGGTCGGGGGGACTCGTGGCGCGGGACTCAGGGTTCCCCATGCGGAGGACCCCAGGCTCAGGCCCCTGGCAACGGAAGGCTGAGCAAGCAGGCCCGGGCCCGGGCCCGGCTTTCGGGGCTGGCCCGGCCCCAGCGGCCGGCGCCAGGGAGGGGACCCCCGGAGGCTGAGGAGCGGGAGGCGTCGGCCTCCCCGGGGCCCGCCTCCCGGAGCTCCTCCTGGCGGTGCCGGAACGCGCCGACACGCGATCCCGGACAGGGCCCCGGGGGGGCGGCCCTGCGGCCTTCTGGTGCCCGAAGTGTGTTCGCCGGGCGTTTTCCGGCCAATTCTCACGAGCGTTCTGCCCAAATCGGGATCGATTTGGGCAGAACGCTCGTGAGAATTGGCCGGCGTTGGGCAGCCCTGGTCAGCGCCCAGGGCCGCGTGGAGCAGGGCCCTTTCTCGCTCGGGGCATGGCGCGGCCACCCGGAAAACGAGCCGCGACGATGGGGCGCGGCCGGCGGCCCTGGCGCCGGGGAGTTTTCCCCGAGCAGAGTGGATGGAGGCGCCGTGGCCGGGCGTCCGCCTCCGCCGTGGCGGGCGGCCGGGGCGCCCGTGGAGGGGGCTGGCCTCTGTGGGGGAACGGAGTGATCTCTCACTCCACGGCTGGGACGAAGCCGCGAAAGGTGCCGTGGTCGCCGGGACGGTCGGGGGGACTCGTGGCGCGGGACTCAGGGTTCCCCATGCGGAGGCCCCCAGGCTCAGGCCCCTGGCAACGGAAGGCTGAGCAAGCAGGCACGGGCCCGGGCCCGGCTTTCGGGGCTGGCCCGGCCCCAGCGGCCGGCGCCAGGGAGGGGACCCCCGGAGGCTGAGGAGCGGGAGGCGTCGGCCTCCCCGGGGCCCGCCTCCCGGAGCTCCTCCTGGCGGTGCCGGAACGCGACGACACGCGATCCCGGACAGGGCCCCGGGGGGGCGGCCCTGCGACCCTGTGGTGCCCGAAGTGTGTTCGCCGGGCGTTTTCCGGCCAATTCTCACGAGCGTTCTGCCCAAATCGGGATCGATTTGGGCAGAACGCTCGTGAGAATTGGCCGGCGTTGGGCAGCCCTGGTCAGCGCCCAGGGCCACGTGGAGCAGGGCCCTTTCTCGCTCGGGGCATGGCGCGGCCATCCGGAAAACGAGCCGCGACGATGGGGCGCGGCCGGCGGCCCCGGCGCCGGGGAGTTTTCCCCGAGCAGAGTGGATGGAGGCGCCGTGGCCGGGCGTCCGCCTCCGCCGTGGCGGGCGGACGGGGCGCCCGTGGAGGGGGCTGGCCTCTGTTGGGGAACGGAGTGATCTCTCACTCCACGGCTGGGACGAAGCCGCGAAAGATGCCGTGGTCGCCGGGACGGTCGGGGGGACTCGTGGCTCGGGACTCAGTGTTCCCCATGCGGAGGCCCCCAGGCTCAGGCCCCTGGCAACGGAAGGCTGAGCAAGCAGGCCCGGGCCCGGGCCCGGCTTTTGGGGCTGGCACGGCCCCAGCGGCCGGCGCCAGGGAGGGGACCCCCGGAGGCTGAGGAGCGGGAGGCGTCGGCCTCCCCGGGGCCCGCCTCCCGGAGCTCCTCCTGGCGGTGCCGGAACGCGCCGACACGCGAACCCGGACAGGGCCCCGGGGGGGCGGCCCTGCGGCCCTGTGGTGCCCGAAGTGTGTTCGCCGGGCGTTTTCCGGCCAATTCTCACGAGCGTTCTCGTGAGAATTGGCCGGCGTTGGGCAGCCCTGGTCAGCGCCCAGGGCCGCGTGGAGCAGGGCCCTTTCTCGCTCGGGGCATGGCGCGGCCACCCGGAAAACGAGCCGCGACGATGGGGCGCGGCCGGCGGCCCCGGCGCCGGGGAGTTTTCCCCGAGCAGAGTGGATGGAGGCGCCGTGGCCGGGCGTCCGCCTCCGCCGTGGCGGGCGGCCGGGGCGCCCGTGGAGGGGGCTGGCCTCTGTGGGGGAACGGAGTGATCTCTCACTCCACGGCTGGGACGAAGCCGCGAAAGGTGCCGTGGTCGCCGGGACGGTCGGGGGGACTCGTGGCGCGGGACTCAGGGTTCCCCATGCGGAGGACCCCAGGCTCAGGCCCCTGGCAACGGAAGGCTGAGCAAGCAGGCCCGGGCCCGGGCCCGGCTTTCGGGGCTGGCCCGGCCCCAGCGGCCGGCGCCAGGGAGGGGACCCCCGGAGGCTGAGGAGCGGGAGGCGTCGGCCTCCCCGGGGCCCGCCTCCCGGAGCTCCTCCTGGCGGTGCCGGAACGCGCCGACACGCGATCCCGGACAGGGCCCCGGGGGGGCGGCCCTGCGGCCCTCTGGTGCCCGAAGTGTGTTCGCCGGGCGTTTTCCGGCCAATTCTCACGAGCGTTCTGCCCAAATCGGGATCGATTTGGGCAGAACGCTCGTGAGAATTGGCCGGCGTTGGGCAGCCCTGGTCAGCGCCCAGGGCCGCGTGGAGCAGGGCCCTTTCTCGCTCGGGGCATGGCGCGGCCACCCGGAAAACGAGCCCCGACGATGGGGCGCGGCCGGCGGCCCCGGCGCCGGGGAGTTTTCCCCGAGCAGAGTGGAAGGAGGCGCCGTGGCCGGGCGTCCGCCTCCGCCGTGGCGGGCGGCCGGGGCGCCCGTGGAGGGGGCTGGCCTCTGTGGGGGAACGGAGTGATCTCTCACTCCACGGCTGGGACGAAGCCGCGAAAGGTGCCGTGGTCGCCGGGACGGTCGGGGGGACTCGTGGCGCGGGACTCAGGGTTCCCCATGCGGAGGCCCCCAGGCTCAGGCCCCTGGCAACGGAAGGCTGAGCAAGCAGGCCCGGGCCCGGGCCCGGCTTTCGGGGCTGGCCCGGCCCCAGCGGCCGGCGCCAGGGAGGGGACCCCCGGAGGCTGAGGAGCGGGAGGCGTCGGCCTCCCCGGGGCCCGCCTCCCGGAGCTCCTCCTGGCGGTGCCGGAACGCGCCGACACGCGATCCCGGACAGGGCCCCGGGGGGGCGGCCCTGCGGCCTTCTGGTGCCCGAAGTGTGTTCGCCGGGCGTTTTCCGGCCAATTCTCACGAGCGTTCTGCCCAAATCGGGATCGATTTGGGCAGAACGCTCGTGAGAATTGGCCGGCGTTGGGCAGCCCTGGTCAGCGCCCAGGGCCGCGTGGAGCAGGGCCCTTTCTCGCTCGGGGCATGGCGCGGCCACCCGGAAAACGAGCCGCGACGATGGGGCGCGGCCGGCGGCCCCGGCGCCGGGGAGTTTTCCCCGAGCAGAGTGGATGGAGGCGCCGTGGCCGGGCGTCCGCCTCCGCCGTGGCGGGCGGCCGGGGCGCCCGTGGAGGGGGCTGGCCTCTGTGGGGGAACGGAGTGATCTCTCACTCCACGGCTGGGACGAAGCCGCGAAAGGTGCCGTGGTCGCCGGGACGGTCGGGGGGACTCGTGGCGCGGGACTCAGGGTTCCCCATGCGGAGGCCCCCAGGCTCAGGCCCCTGGCAACGGAAGGCTGAGCAAGCAGGCACGGGCCCGGGCCCGGCTTTCGGGGCTGGCCCGGCCCCAGCGGCCGGCGCCAGGGAGGGGACCCCCGGAGGCTGAGGAGCGGGAGGCGTCGGCCTCCCCGGGGCCCGCCTCCCGGAGCTCCTCCTGGCGGTGCCGGAACGCGACGACACGCGATCCCGGACAGGGCCCCGGGGGGGCGGCCCTGCGACCCTGTGGTGCCCGAAGTGTGTTCGCCGGGCGTTTTCCGGCCAATTCTCACGAGCGTTCTGCCCAAATCGGGATCGATTTGGGCAGAACGCTCGTGAGAATTGGCCGGCGTTGGGCAGCCCTGGTCAGCGCCCAGGGCCACGTGGAGCAGGGCCCTTTCTCGCTCGGGGCATGGCGCGGCCACCCGGAAAACGAGCCGCGACGATGGGGCGCGGCCGGCGGCCCCGGCGCCGGGGAGTTTTCCCCGAGCAGAGTGGATGGAGGCGCCGTGGCCGGGCGTCCGCCTCCGCCGTGGCGGGCGGACGGGGCGCCCGTGGAGGGGGCTGGCCTCTGTTGGGGAACGGAGTGATCTCTCACTCCACGGCTGGGACGAAGCCGCGAAAGATGCCGTGGTCGCCGGGACGGTCGGGGGGACTCGTGGCTCGGGACTCAGTGTTCCCCATGCGGAGGCCCCCAGGCTCAGGCCCCTGGCAACGGAAGGCTGAGCAAGCAGGCCCGGGCCCGGGCCCGGCTTTTGGGGCTGGCACGGCCCCAGCGGCCGGCGCCAGGGAGGGGACCCCCGGAGGCTGAGGAGCGGGAGGCGTCGGCCTCCCCGGGGCCCGCCTCCCGGAGCTCCTCCTGGCGGTGCCGGAACGCGCCGACACGCGAACCCGGACAGGGCCCCGGGGGGGCGGCCCTGCGGCCCTGTGGTGCCCGAAGTGTGTTCGCCGGGCGTTTTCCGGCCAATTCTCACGAGCGTTCTCGTGAGAATTGGCCGGCGTTGGGCAGCCCTGGTCAGCGCCCAGGGCCGCGTGGAGCAGGGCCCTTTCTCGCTCGGGGCATGGCGCGGCCACCCGGAAAACGAGCCGCGACGATGGGGCGCGGCCGGCGGCCCCGGCGCCGGGGAGTTTTCCCCGAGCAGAGTGGATGGAGGCGCCGTGGCCGGGCGTCCGCCTCCGCCGTGGCGGGCGGCCGGGGCGCCCGTGGAGGGGGCTGGCCTCTGTGGGGGAACGGAGTGATCTCTCACTCCACGGCTGGGACGAAGCCGCGAAAGGTGCCGTGGTCGCCGGGACGGTCGGGGGGACTCGTGGCGCGGGACTCAGGGTTCCCCATGCGGAGGCCCCCAGGCTCAGGCCCCTGGCAACGGAAGGCTGAGCAAGCAGGCCCGGGCCCGGGCCCGGCTTTCGGGGCTGGCCCGGCCCCAGCGGCCGGCGCCAGGGAGGGGACCCCCGGAGGCTGAGGAGCGGGAGGCGTCGGCCTCCCCGGGGCCCGCCTCCCGGAGCTCCTCCTGGCGGTGCCGGAACGCGCCGAAACGCGATCCCGGACAGGGCCCCGGGGGGGCGGCCCTGCGGCCCTCTGGTGCCCGAAGTGTGTTCGCCGGGCGTTTTCCGGCCAATTCTCACGAGCGTTCTGCCCAAATCGGGATCGATTTGGGCAGAACGCTCGTGAGAATTGGCCGGCGTTGGGCAGCCCTGGTCAGCGCCCAGGGCCGCGTGGAGCAGGGCCCTTTCTCGCTCGGGGCATGGCGCGGCCACCCGGAAAACGAGCCGCGACGATGGGGCGCGGCCGGCGGCCCCGGCGCCGGGGAGTTTTCCCCGAGCAGAGTGGATGGAGGCGCCGTGGCCGGGCGTCCGCCTCCGCCGTGGCGGGCGGCCGGGGCGCCCGTGGAGGGGGCTGGCCTCTGTGGGGGAACGGAGTGATCTCTCACTCCACGGCTGGGACGAAGCCGCGAAAGGTGCCGTGGTCGCCGGGACGGTCGGGGGGACTCGTGGCGCTGGACTCAGGGTTCCCCATGCGGAGGACCCCAGGCTCAGGCCCCTGGCAACGGAAGGCTGAGCAAGCAGGCCCGGGCCCGGGCCCGGCTTTCGGGGCTGGCCCGGCCCCAGCGGCCGGCGCCAGGGAGGGGACCCCCGGAGGCTGAGGAGCGGGAGGCGTCGGCCTCCCCGGGGCCCGCCTCCCGGAGCTCCTCCTGGCGGTGCCGGAACGCGCCGACACGCGATCCCGGACAGGGCCCCGGGGGGGCGGCCCTGCGGCCTTCTGGTGCCCGAAGTGTGTTCGCCGGGCGTTTTCCGGCCAATTCTCACGAGCGTTCTGCCCAAATCGGGATCGATTTGGGCAGAACGCTCGTGAGAATTGGCCGGCGTTGGGCAGCCCTGGTCAGCGCCCAGGGCCGCGTGGAGCAGGGCCCTTTCTCGCTCGGGGCATGGCGCGGCCACCCGGAAAACGAGCCGCGACGATGGGGCGCGGCCGGCGGCCCCGGCGCCGGGGAGTTTTCCCCGAGCAGAGTGGATGGAGGCGCCGTGGCCGGGCGTCCGCCTCCGCCGTGGCGGGCGGCCGGGGCGCCCGTGGAGGGGGCTGGCCTCTGTGGGGGAACGGAGTGATCTCTCACTCCACGGCTGGGACGAAGCCGCGAAAGGTGCCGTGGTCGCCGGGACGGTCGGGGGGACTCGTGGCGCGGGACTCAGGGTTCCCCATGCGGAGGCCCCCAGGCTCAGGCCCCTGGCAACGGAAGGCTGAGCAAGCAGGCACGGGCCCGGGCCCGGCTTTCGGGGCTGGCCCGGCCCCAGCGGCCGGCGCCAGGGAGGGGACCCCCGGAGGCTGAGGAGCGGGAGGCGTCGGCCTCCCCGGGGCCCGCCTCCCGGAGCTCCTCCTGGCGGTGCCGGAACGCGACGACACGCGATCCCGGACAGGGCCCCGGGGGGGCGGCCCTGCGACCCTGTGGTGCCCGAAGTGTGTTCGCCGGGCGTTTTCCGGCCAATTCTCACGAGCGTTCTGCCCAAATCGGGATCGATTTGGGCAGAACGCTCGTGAGAATTGGCCGGCGTTGGGCAGCCCTGGTCAGCGCCCAGGGCCACGTGGAGCAGGGCCCTTTCTCGCTCGGGGCATGGCGCGGCCACCCGGAAAACGAGCCGCGACGATGGGGCGCGGCCGGCGGCCCCGGCGCCGGGGAGTTTTCCCCGAGCAGAGTGGATGGAGGCGCCGTGGCCGGGCGTCCGCCTCCGCCGTGGCGGGCGGACGGGGCGCCCGTGGAGGGGGCTGGCCTCTGTTGGGGAACGGAGTGATCTCTCACTCCACGGCTGGGACGAAGCCGCGAAAGATGCCGTGGTCGCCGGGACGGTCGGGGGGACTCGTGGCTCGGGACTCAGTGTTCCCCATGCGGAGGCCCCCAGGCTCAGGCCCCTGGCAACGGAAGGCTGAGCAAGCAGGCCCGGGCCCGGGCCCGGCTTTTGGGGCTGGCACGGCCCCAGCGGCCGGCGCCAGGGAGGGGACCCCCGGAGGCTGAGGAGCGGGAGGCGTCGGCCTCCCCGGGGCCCGCCTCCCGGAGCTCCTCCTGGCGGTGCCGGAACGCGCCGACACGCGAACCCGGACAGGGCCCCGGGGGGGCGGCCCTGCGGCCCTGTGGTGCCCGAAGTGTGTTCGCCGGGCGTTTTCCGGCCAATTCTCACGAGCGTTCTCGTGAGAATTGGCCGGCGTTGGGCAGCCCTGGTCAGCGCCCAGGGCCGCGTGGAGCAGGGCCCTTTCTCGCTCGGGGCATGGCGCGGCCACCCGGAAAACGAGCCGCGACGATGGGGCGCGGCCGGCGGCCCCGGCGCCGGGGAGTTTTCCCCGAGCAGAGTGGATGGAGGCGCCGTGGCCGGGCGTCCGCCTCCGCCGTGGCGGGCGGCCGGGGCGCCCGTGGAGGGGGCTGGCCTCTGTGGGGGAACGGAGTGATCTCTCACTCCACGGCTGGGACGAAGCCGCGAAAGGTGCCGTGGTCGCCGGGACGGTCGGGGGGACTCGTGGCGCGGGACTCAGGGTTCCCCATGCGGAGGCCCCCAGGCTCAGGCCCCTGGCAACGGAAGGCTGAGCAAGCAGGCCCGGGCCCGGGCCCGGCTTTCGGGGCTGGCCCGGCCCCAGCGGCCGGCGCCAGGGAGGGGACCCCCGGAGGCTGAGGAGCGGGAGGCGTCGGCCTCCCCGGGGCCCGCCTCCCGGAGCTCCTCCTGGCGGTGCCGGAACGCGCCGACACGCGATCCCGGACAGGGCCCCGGGGGGGCGGCCCTGCGGCCCTCTGGTGCCCGAAGTGTGTTCGCCGGGCGTTTTCCGGCCAATTCTCACGAGCGTTCTGCCCAAATCGGGATCGATTTGGGCAGAACGCTCGTGAGAATTGGCCGGCGTTGGGCAGCCCTGGTCAGCGCCCAGGGCCGCGTGGAGCAGGGCCCTTTCTCGCTCGGGGCATGGCGCGGCCACCCGGAAAACGAGCCCCGACGATGGGGCGCGGCCGGCGGCCCCGGCGCCGGGGAGTTTTCCCCGAGCAGAGTGGATGGAGGCGCCGTGGCCGGGCGTCCGCCTCCGCCGTGGCGGGCGGACGGGGCGCCCGTGGAGGGGGCTGGCCTCTGTTGGGGAACGGAGTGATCTCTCACTCCACGGCTGGGACGAAGCCGCGAAAGATGCCGTGGTCGCCGGGACGGTCGGGGGGACTCGTGGCTCGGGACTCAGTGTTCCCCATGCGGAGGCCCCCAGGCTCAGGCCCCTGGCAACGGAAGGCTGAGCAAGCAGGCCCGGGCCCGGGCCCGGCTTTTGGGGCTGGCACGGCCCCAGCGGCCGGCGCCAGGGAGGGGACCCCCGGAGGCTGAGGAGCGGGAGGCGTCGGCCTCCCCGGGGCCCGCCTCCCGGAGCTCCTCCTGGCGGTGCCGGAACGCGCCGACACGCGAACCCGGACAGGGCCCCGGGGGGGCGGCCCTGCGGCCCTGTGGTGCCCGAAGTGTGTTCGCCGGGCGTTTTCCGGCCAATTCTCACGAGCGTTCTCGTGAGAATTGGCCGGCGTTGGGCAGCCCTGGTCAGCGCCCAGGGCCGCGTGGAGCAGGGCCCTTTCTCGCTCGGGGCATGGCGCGGCCACCCGGAAAACGAGCCGCGACGATGGGGCGCGGCCGGCGGCCCCGGCGCCGGGGAGTTTTCCCCCGAGCAGAGTGGATGGAGGCGCCGTGGCCGGGCGTCCGCCTCCGCCGTGGCGGGCGGCCGGGGCGCCCGTGGAGGGGGCTGGCCTCTGTGGGGGAACGGAGTGATCTCTCACTCCACGGCTGGGACGAAGCCGCGAAAGGTGCCGTGGTCGCCGGGACGGTCGGGGGGACTCGTGGCGCGGGACTCAGGGTTCCCCATGCGGAGGCCCCCAGGCTCAGGCCCCTGGCAACGGAAGGCTGAGCAAGCAGGCCCGGGCCCGGGCCCGGCTTTCGGGGCTGGCCCGGCCCCAGCGGCCGGCGCCAGGGAGGGGACCCCCGGAGGCTGAGGAGCGGGAGGCGTCGGCCTCCCCGGGGCCCGCCTCCCGGAGCTCCTCCTGGCGGTGCCGGAACGCGCCGACACGCGATCCCGGACAGGGCCCCGGGGGGGCGGCCCTGCGGCCCTCTGGTGCCCGAAGTGTGTTCGCCGGGCGTTTTCCGGCCAATTCTCACGAGCGTTCTGCCCAAATCGGGATCGATTTGGGCAGAACGCTCGTGAGAATTGGCCGGCGTTGGGCAGCCCTGGTCAGCGCCCAGGGCCGCGTGGAGCAGGGCCCTTTCTCGCTCGGGGCATGGCGCGGCCACCCGGAAAACGAGCCCCGACGATGGGGCGCGGCCGGCGGCCCCGGCGCCGGGGAGTTTTCCCCGAGCAGAGTGGATGGAGGCGCCGTGGCCGGGCGTCCGCCTCCGCCGTGGCGGGCGGCCGGGGCGCCCGTGGAGGGGGCTGGCCTCTGTGGGGGAACGGAGTGATCTCTCACTCCACGGCTGGGACGAAGCCGCGAAAGGTGCCGTGGTCGCCGGGACGGTCGGGGGGACTCGTGGCGCGGGACTCAGGGTTCCCCATGCGGAGGCCCCCAGGCTCAGGCCCCTGGCAACGGAAGGCTGAGCAAGCAGGCCCGGGCCCGGGCCCGGCTTTCGGGGCTGGCCCGGCCCCAGCGGCCGGCGCCAGGGAGGGGACCCCCGGAGGCTGAGGAGCGGGAGGCGTCGGCCTCCCCGGGGCCCGCCTCCCGGAGCTCCTCCTGGCGGTGCCGGAACGCGACGACACGCGATCCCGGACAGGGCCCCGGGGGGGGCCCTGCGGCCCTGAGGTGCCCGAAGTGTGTTCGCCGGGCGTTTTCCGGCCAATTCTCACGAGCGTTCTGCCCAAATCGGGATCGATTTGGGCAGAACGCTCGTGAGAATTGGCCGGCGTTGGGCAACCCTGGTCAGCGCCCAGGGCCGCGTGGAGCAGGGCCCTTTCTCGCTCGGGGCATGGCGCGGCCACCCGGAAAACGAGCCGCGACGATGGGGCGCGGCCGGCGGCCCCGGCGCCGGCGAGTTTTCCCCGAGCAGAGGGGATGGAGGCGCCGTGACCGGGCGTCCGCCTCCGCCGTGGCGGGCGGCCGGGGCTCCCGTGGAGGGGGCTGGCCTCTGTGGGGGAACGGAGTGATCTCTCACTCCACGGCTGGGACGAAGCCGCAAAAGGTTCCGTGGTCGCCGGGACGGTCGGGGGGACTCGTGGCGCGGGACTCAGTGTTCCCCATGCGGAGGCCCCCAGGCTCAGGCCCCTGGCAACGGAAGGCTGAGCAAGCAGGCCCGGGCCCGGGCCCGGCTTTCGGGGCTGGCCCGGCCCCAGCGGCCGGCGCCAGGGAGGGGACCCCCGGAGGCTGAGGATCGGGAGGCGTCGGCCTCCCCGGGGCCCGCCTCCCGGAGCTCCTCCTGGCGGTGCCGGAACGCGCCGACACGCGATCCCGGACAGGGCCCCGGGGGGGCGGCCCTGCGGCCCTCTGGTGCCCGAAGTGTGTTCGCCGGGCGTTTTCCGGCCAATTCTCAAGAGCGTTCTGCCCAAATCGGGATCGATTTGGGCAGAACGCTCGTGAGAATTGGCCGGCGTTGGGCAGCCCTGGTCAGCGCCCAGGGCCGCGTGGAGCAGGGCCCTTTCTCGCTCGGGGCATGGCGCGGCCACCCGGAAAACGAGCCGCGACGATGGGGCGCGGCCGGCGGCCCCGGCGCCGGGGAGTTTTTCCCCGAGCAGAGTGGATGGAGGCGCCGTGGCCGGGCGTCCGCCTCCGCCGTGGCGGGCGGCCGGGGCTCCCGTGGAGGGGGCTGGCCTCTGTGGGGGAACGGAGTGATCTCTCACTCCACGGCTGGGACGAAGCCGCGAAAGGTGCCGTGGTCACCGGGACGGTCGGGGGGACTCGTGGCGCGGGACTCAGGGTTCCCCATGCGGAGGCCCCCAGGCTCAGGCCCCTGGCAACGGAAGGCTGAGCAAGCAGGCCCGGGCCTGGGCCTGGCTTTCGGGGCTGGCCCGGCCCCAGCGGCCGGCGCCAGGGAGGGGACCCCCGGAGGCTGAGGAGCGGGAGGCGTCGGCCTCCCCGGGGCCCGCCTCCCGGAGCTCCTCCTGACGGTGCCGGAACGCGCCGACACGCGATCCCGGACAGGGCCCCGGGGGGGCGGCCCTGCGGCCCTGTGGTGCCCGAAGTGTGTTCGCCGGGCGTTTTTCCGGCCAATTCTCACGAGCGTTCTCGTGAGAATTGGCCGGCGTTGGGCAGCCCTGGTCAGCGCCCAGGGCCGCGTGGAGCAGGGCCCTTTCTCGCTCGGGGCATGGCGCGGCCACCCGGAAAACGAGCCGCGACGATGGGGCGCGGCCGGCGGCCCCGTCGCCGGGGAGTTTTCCCCGAGCAGAGTGGATGGAGGCGCCGTGGCCGGGCGTCCGCCTCCGCCGTGGCGGGCGGCCGGGGCGCCCGTGGAGGGGGCTGGCCTCTGTGGGGGAACGGAGTGATCTCTCACTCCACGGCTGGGACGAAGCCACGAAAGGTGCCGTGGTCGCCGGGACGGTCGGGGGGACTCGTGGCGCGGGACTCAGGGTTCCCCATGCGGAGGCCCCCAGGCTCAGGCCCCTGGCAACGGAAGGCTGAGCAAGCAGGCCCGGGCCCGGGCCCGGCTTTCGGGGCTAGCCCGGCCCCAGCGGCCGGCGCCAGGGAGGGGACCCCCGGAGGCTGAGGAGCGGGAGGCGTCGGCCTCCCCGGGGCCCGCCTCCCGGAGCTCCTCCTGGCGGTGCCGGAACGCGACGACACGCGATCCCGGACAGGGCCCCGGGGGGGCGGCCCTGCGGCCCTCTGGTGCCCGCAGTGTGTTCGCCGGGCGTTTTCCGGCCAATTCTCACGAGCGTTCTGCCCAAATCGGGATCGATTTGGGCAGAACGCTCGTGAGAATTGGCCGGCGTTGGGCAGCCCTGGTCAGCGCCCAGGGCCGCGTGGAGCAGGGCCCTTTCTCGCTCGGGGCATGGCGCGGCCACCCGGAAAACGAGCCGCGACAATGGGGCGCGGCCGGCGGCCCCGGCGCCGGGGAGTTTAACCCGAGCAGAGTGGATGGAGGCGCCGTGGCCCGGGCGTCCGCCTCCGCCGTGGCGGGCGGCCGGGGCGCCCGTGGAGGGGGCTGGCCTCTGTGGGGGAACGGAGTGATCTCTCACTCCACGGCTGGGACGAAGCCGCGAAAGGTGCCGTGGTCGCCGGGACGGTCGGGGGGACTCGTGGCGCGGGACTCAGGGTTCCCCATGCGGAGGCCCCCAGGCTCAGGCCCCTGGCAACGGAAGGCTGAGCAAGCAGGCCCGGGCCCGGGCCCGGCTTTCGGGGCTGGCCCGGCCCCAGCGGCCGGCGCCAGGGAGGGGACCCCCGGAGGCTGAGGAGCGGGAGGCGTCGGCCTCCCCGGGGCCCGCCTCCCGGAGCTCCTCCTGGCGGTGCCGGAACGCGCCGACACGCGATCCCGGATAGGGCCCCGGGGGGGCGGCCCTGCGGCCCTCTGGTGCCCGAAGTGTGTTCGCCGGGCGTTTTCCGGCCAATTCTCACGAGCGTTCTGCCCAAATCGGGATCGATTTGGGCAGAACGCTCGTGAGAATTGGCCGGCGTTGGGCAGCCCTGGTCAGCGCCCAGGGCCGCGTGGAGCAGGGCCCTTTCTCGCTCGGGGCATGGCGCGGCCACCCGGAAAACGAGCCGCGACGATGGGGCGCGGGCCGGCGGCCCCGGCGCCGGGGAGTTTTCCCCGAGCAGAGGGGATGGAGGCGCCGTGGCCGGGCGTCCGCCTCCGCCGTGGTGGGCGGCCGGGGCGCCCGTGGAGGGGGCTGGCCTCTGTGGGGGAACGGAGTGATCTCTCACTCCACGGCTGGGACGAAGCCGCGAAAGGTGCCGTGGTCGCCGGGACGGTCGGGGGGGACTCGTGGCGCGGGACTCAGGGTTCCCCATGCGGAGGCCCCAAGGCTCAGGCCCCTGGCAACGGAAGGCTGAGCAAGCAGGCCCGGGCCCGGGTCCGGCTTTCGGGGCTGGCCCGGCCCCAGCGGCCGGCGCCAGGGAGGGGACCCCCGGAGGCTGAGGAGCGGGAGGCGTCGGCCTCCCCGGGGCCCGCCTCCCGGAGCTCCTCCTGGCGGTGCCGGAACGCGCCGACACGCGATCCTGGACAGGGCACCGGGGGGGGCGGCCCTGCGGCCCTGTGGTGCCCGAAGTGTGTTCGCCGGGCGTTTTCCGGCCAATTCTCACGAGCGTTCTGCCCAAATCGGGATCGATTTGGGCAGAACGCTCGTGAGAATTGGCCGGCGTTGGGCAGCCCTGGTCAGCGCCCAGGGCCGCGTGGAGCAGGGCCCTTTCTCGCTCGGGGCATGGCGCGGCCACCCGGAAAACGAGCCGCGACGATGGGGCGCGGCCGGCGGCCCCGGCGCCGGGGAGTTTTCCCCCGAGCAGAGTGGATGGAGGCGCCGTGGCCGGGCGACCGCCTCCGCCGTGGCGGGCGGCCGGGGCGCCCGTTGAGGGGGCTCTCCTCTGTGGGGGAACGGAGTGATCTCTCACTCCACGGCTGGGACGAAGCCGCGAAAGGTGCCGTGGTCGCCGGGACGGTCGGGGGGCTCGTGGCGCGGGACTCAGGGTTCCCCATGCTGAGGCCCCCAGGCTCAGGCCCCTGGCAACGGAAGGCTGAGAAAGCAGGCCCGGGCCCGGGCCCGGCTTTCGGGGCTGGCCCGGCCCCAGCGGCCGGCGCCAGGGAGGGGACCCCGGAGGCTTAGGAGCGGGAGGCGTCGGCCTCCCCGGGGCCCGCCTCCCGGAGCTCCTCCTGGCGGTGCCGGAACGCGCCGACACGCGAACCCGGACAGGGCCCGGGGGGGCTGCCCTGCGGCCCTGTGGTGCCCGAAGTGTGTTCGCCGGGCGTTTTCCGGCCAATTCTCACGAGCGTTCTCGTGAGAATTGGCCGGCGTTGGGCAGCCCTGGTCAGCGCCCAGGGCCGCGTGGAGCAGGGCCCTTTCTCGCTCGGGGCATGGCGCGGCCACCCGGAAAACGAGCCGCGACGATGGGGCGCGGCCGGCGGCCCCGGCGCCGGGGAGTTTTCCCCGAGCAGAGTGGATGGAGGCGCCGTGGCCGGGCGTCCGCCTCCGCCGTGGCGGGCGGCCGGGGCGCCCGTGGTGGGGGCTGGCCTCTGTGGGGGAACGGAGTGATCTCTCACTCCACGGCTGGGACGAAGCCGCGAAAGGTGCCGTGGTCGCCGGGACGGTCGGGGGGACTCGTGGCGCGGGACTCAGGGTTCCCCATGCGGAGGCCCCCAGGCTCAGGCCCCTGGCAACGGAAGGCTGAGCAAGCAGGCCCGGGCCCGGGCCCGGCTTTCGGGGCTGGCCCGGCCCCAGCGGCCCGCGCCAGGGAGGGGACCCCCGGAGGCTGAGGAGCGGGAGGCGTCGGCCTCCCCGGGGCCCGCCTCCCGGAGCTCCTCCTGGCGGTGCCGGAACGCGCCGACACGCGATCCCGGACAGGGCCCCGGGGGGGGCGGCCCTGCGGCACTGTGGTGCCCGAAGTGTGTTCGCCGGGCGTTTTCCGGCCAATTCTCACGAGCGTTCTGCCCAAATCGGGATCGATTTGGGCAGAACGCTCGTGAGAATTGGCCGGCGTTGGGCAGCCCTGGTCAGCGCCCAGGGCCGCGTGGAGCAGGGCCCTTTCTCGCTCGGGGCATGGTGCGGCCACCCGGAAAACGAGCCGCGATGATGGGGCGCGGCGGCGTCCCCGGCGCCGGGGAGTTTTCCCCGAGCAGAGTGGATGGAGGCGCCGTGGCCGGGCGTCCGCCTCCGCCATGGCAGGCGGCCGGGGCGCCCGTGAAGGGCGCTGGCCTCTGTGGGGGAACGGAGTGATCTCTCACTCCACGGCTGGGACGAAGCCGCGAAAGGTGCCGTGGTCGCCGGGACGGTCGGGGGGACTCGTGGCGCGGGACTCAGGGTTCCCCATGCGGAGGCCCCCAGGCTCAGGCCCCTGGCAACGGAAGGCTGAGCAAGCAGGCCCGGGCCCTGGCCCGGCTTTCGGGGCTGGCCCGGCCCCAGCGTCCGGCGCCAGGGAGGGGACCCCCGGAGGCTGAGGAGCGGGAGGCGTCGGCCTCCCCGGGGCCCGCCTCCCGGAGCTCCTCCTGGCGGTGCCGGAATGCGACGACACGCGATCCCGGACAGGGCCCCGGGGGGGGGCCCTGCGGCCCTGTGGTGCCCGAAGTGTGTTCGCCGGGCGTTTTTCCGGCCAATTCTCACGAGCGTTCTGCCCAAATCAGGATCGATTTGGGCAGAACGCTCGTGAGAATTGGCCGGCGTTGGGCAACCCTGGTCAGCGCCCAGGGCCGCGTGGAGCAGGGCCCTTTCTCGCTCGGGGCATGGCGCGGCCACCCGGAAAACGAGCCGCGACGATGGGGCGCGGCCGGCGGCCCCGGCGCCGGGGAGTTTTCCCCGAGCAGAGTGGATGGAGGCGCCGTGGCCGGGCGTCCGCCTCCGCCGTGGCGGGCGGCCGGGGCTCCCGTGGAGGGGGCTGGCCTCTGTGGGGGAACGGAGTGATCTCTCACTCCACGGCTGGGACGAAGCCGCGAAAGGTGCCGTGGTCGCCGGGACGGTCGGGGGGACTCGTGGCGCGGGACTCAGGGTTCCCCATGCGGAGGCCCCCAGGCTCAGGCCCCTGGCAACGGAAGGCTGAGCAAGCAGGCCCGGGCCCGGGCCCGGCTTTCGGGGCTGGCCCGGCCCCAGCGGCCGGCGCCAGGGAGGGGACCCCCGGAGGCTGAGGAGCGGGAGGCGTCGGCCTCCCGGGGCCCGCCTCCCGGAGCTCCTCCTGGCGGTGCCGGAACGCGCCGACACGCGATCCCGGACAGGGCCCCGGGGGGGCGGCCCTGCGGCCCTGTGGTGCCCGATGTGTGTTCGCCGGGCGTTTTCCGGCCAATTCTCACGAGCGTTCTGCCCAAATCGGGATCGATTTGGGCAGAACGCTCGTGAGAATTGGCCGGCGTTGGGCAGCCCTGGTCAGCGCCCAGGGCCGCGTGGAGCAGGGCCCTTTCTCGCTCGGGGCATGGTGCGGCCACCCGGAAAACGAGCCGCGATGATGGGGCGCGGCCGGCGTCCCCGGCGCCGGGGAGTTTTCCCCGAGCAGAGTGGATGGAGGCGCCGTGGCCGGGCGTCCGCCTCCGCCATGGCAGGCGGCCGGGGCGCCCGTGAAGGGCGCTGGCCTCTGTGGGGGAACGGAGTGATCTCTCACTCCACGGCTGGGACGAAGCCGCGAAAGGTGCCGTGGTCGCCGGGACGGTCGGGGGGACTCGTGGCGCGGGACTCAGGGTTCCCCATGCGGAGGCCCCCAGGCTCAGGCCCCTGGCAACGGAAGGCTGAGCAAGCAGGCCCGGGCCCTGGCCCGGCTTTCGGGGCTGGCCCGGCCCCAGCGTCCGGCGCCAGGGAGGGGACCCCCGGAGGCTGAGGAGCGGGAGGCGTCGGCCTCCCCGGGGCCCGCCTCCCGGAGCTCCTCCTGGCGGTGCCGGAATGCGACGACACGCGATCCCGGACAGGGCCCCGGGGGGGGGCCCTGCGGCCCTGTGGTGCCCGAAGTGTGTTCGCCGGGCGTTTTCCGGCCAATTCTCACGAGCGTTCTGCCCAAATCAGGATCGATTTGGGCAGAACGCTCGTGAGAATTGGCCGGCGTTGGGCAACCCTGGTCAGCGCCCAGGGCCGCGTGGAGCAGGGCCCTTTCTCGCTCGGGGCATGGCGCGGCCACCCGGAAAACGAGCCGCGACGATGGGGCGCGGCCGGCGGCCCCGGCGCCGGGGAGATTTCCCCGAGCAGAGTGGATGGAGGCGCCGTGGCCGGGCGTCCGCCTCCGCCGTGGCGGGCGGCCGGGGCTCCCGTGGAGGGGGCTGGCCTCTGTGGGGGAACGGAGTGATCTCTCACTCCACGGCTGGGACGAAGCCGCGAAAGGTGCCGTGGTCGCCGGGACGGTCGGGGGGACTCGTGGCGCGGGACTCAGGGTTCCCCATGCGGAGGCCCCCAGGCTCAGGCCCCTGGCAACGGAAGGCTGAGCAAGCAGGCCCGGGCCCGGGCCCGGCTTTCGGGGCTGGCCCGGCCCCAGCGGCCCGCGCCAGGGAGGGGACCCCCGGAGGCTGAGGAGCGGGAGGCGTCGGCCTCCCCGGGGCCCGCCTCCCGGAGCTCCTCCTGGCGGTGCCGGAACGCGCCGACACGCGATCCCGGACAGGGCCCCGGGGGGGCGGCCCTGCGGCACTGTGGTGCCCGAAGTGTGTTCGCCGGGCGTTTTCCGGCCAATTCTCACGAGCGTTCTGCCCAAATCGGGATCGATTTGGGCAGAACGCTCGTGAGAATTGGCCGGCGTTGGGCAGCCCTGGTCAGCGCCCAGGGCCGCGTGGAGCAGGGCCCTTTCTCGCTCGGGGCATGGTGCGGCCACCCGGAAAACGAGCCGCGACGATGGGGCGCGGCCGGCGTCCCCGGCGCCGGGGAGTTTTCCCCGAGCAGAGTGGATGGAGGCGCCGTGGCCGGGCGTCCGCCTCCGCCATGGCAGGCGGCCGGGGCGCCCGTGAAGGGCGCTGGCCTCTGTGGGGGAACGGAGTGATCTCTCACTCCACGGCTGGGACGAAGCCGCGAAAGGTGCCGTGGTCGCCGGGACGGTCGGGGGGACTCGTGGCGCGGGACTCAGGGTTCCCCATGCGGAGGCCCCCAGGCTCAGGCCCCTGGCAACGGAAGGCTGAGCAAGCAGGCCCGGGCCCTGGCCCGGCTTTCGGGGCTGGCCCGGCCCCAGCGTCCGGCGCCAGGGAGGGGACCCCCGGAGGCTGAGGAGCGGGAGGCGTCGGCCTCCCCGGGGCCCGCCTCCCGGAGCTCCTCCTGGCGGTGCCGGAATGCGACGACACGCGATCCCGGACAGGGCCCCGGGGGGGGGCCCTGCGGCCCTGTGGTGCCCGAAGTGTGTTCGCCGGGCGTTTTCCGGCCAATTCTCACGAGCGTTCTGCCCAAATCAGGATCGATTTGGGCAGAACGCTCGTGAGAATTGGCCGGCGTTGGGCAACCCTGGTCAGCGCCCAGGGCCGCGTGGAGCAGGGCCCTTTCTCGCTCGGGGCATGGCGCGGCCACCCGGAAAACGAGCCGCGACGATGGGGCGCGGCCGGCGGCCCCGGCGCCGGGGAGTTTTCCCCGAGCAGAGTGGATGGAGGCGCCGTGGCCGGGCGTCCGCCTCCGCCGTGGCGGGCGGCCGGGGCTCCCGTGGAGGGGGCTGGCCTCTGTGGGGGAACGGAGTGATCTCTCACTCCACGGCTGGGACGAAGCCGCGAAAGGTGCCGTGGTCGCCGGGACGGTCGGGGGGACTCGTGGCGCGGGACTCAGGGTTCCCCATGCGGAGGCCCCCAGGCTCAGGCCCCTGGCAACGGAAGGCTGAGCAAGCAGGCCCGGGCCCGGGCCCGGCTTTCGGGGCTGGCCCGGCCCCAGCGGCCGGCGCCAGGGAGGGGACCCCCGGAGGCTGAGGAGCGGGAGGCGTCGGCCTCCCGGGGCCCGCCTCCCGGAGCTCCTCCTGGCGGTGCCGGAACGCGCCGACACGCGATCCCGGACAGGGCCCCGGGGGGGCGGCCCTGCGGCCCTGTGGTGCCCGATGTGTGTTCGCCGGGCGTTTTCCGGCCAATTCTCACGAGCGTTCTGCCCAAATCGGGATCGATTTGGGCAGAACGCTCGTGAGAATTGGCCGGCGTTGGGCAGCCCTGGTCAGCGCCCAGGGCCGCGTGGAGCAGGGCCCTTTCTCGCTCGGGGCATGGTGCGGCCACCCGGAAAACGAGCCGCGATGATGGGGCGCGGCCGGCGTCCCCGGCGCCGGGGAGTTTTCCCCGAGCAGAGTGGATGGAGGCGCCGTGGCCGGGCGTCCGCCTCCGCCATGGCAGGCGGCCGGGGCGCCCGTGAAGGGCGCTGGCCTCTGTGGGGGAACGGAGTGATCTCTCACTCCACGGCTGGGACGAAGCCGCGAAAGGTGCCGTGGTCGCCGGGACGGTCGGGGGGACTCGTGGCGCGGGACTCAGGGTTCCCCATGCGGAGGCCCCCAGGCTCAGGCCCCTGGCAACGGAAGGCTGAGCAAGCAGGCCCGGGCCCTGGCCCGGCTTTCGGGGCTGGCCCGGCCCCAGCGTCCGGCGCCAGGGAGGGGACCCCCGGAGGCTGAGGAGCGGGAGGCGTCGGCCTCCCCGGGGCCCGCCTCCCGGAGCTCCTCCTGGCGGTGCCGGAATGCGACGACACGCGATCCCGGACAGGGCCCCGGGGGGGGGCCCTGCGGCCCTGTGGTGCCCGAAGTGTGTTCGCCGGGCGTTTTCCGGCCAATTCTCACGAGCGTTCTGCCCAAATCAGGATCGATTTGGGCAGAACGCTCGTGAGAATTGGCCGGCGTTGGGCAACCCTGGTCAGCGCCCAGGGCCGCGTGGAGCAGGGCCCTTTCTCGCTCGGGGCATGGCGCGGCCACCCGGAAAACGAGCCGCGACGATGGGGCGCGGCCGGCGGCCCCGGCGCCGGGGAGTTTTCCCCGAGCAGAGTGGATGGAGGCGCCGTGGCCGGGCGTCCGCCTCCGCCGTGGCGGGCGGCCGGGGCGCCCGTGGAGGGGGCTGGCCTCTGTGGGGGAACGGAGTGATCTCTCACTCCACGGCTGGGACGAAGCCGCGAAAGGTGCCGTGGTCGCCGGGACGGTCGGGGGGACTCGTGGCGCGGGACTCAGGGTTCCCCATGCGGAGGCCCCCAGGCTCAGGCCCCTGGCAACGGAAGGCTGAGCAAGCAGGCCCGGGCCCGGGCCCGGCTTTCGGGGCTGGCCCGGCCCCAGCGGCCGGCGCCAGGGAGGGGACCCCCGGAGGCTGAGGAGCGGGAGGCGTCGGCCTCCCGGGGCCCGCCTCCCGGAGCTCCTCCTGGCGGTGCCGGAACGCGCCGACACGCGATCCCGGACAGGGCCCCGGGGGGGCGGCCCTGCGGCCCTGTGGTGCCCGATGTGTGTTCGCCGGGCGTTTTCCGGCCAATTCTCACGAGCGTTCTTCCCAAATCGGGATAGATTTGGGCAGAAAGCTCGTGAGAATTGGCCGGCGTTGGGCAGCCCTGTTCAGCGCCCAAGGCCGCGTGGAGCAGGGCCCTTTCTCGCTCGGGGCATGGCGCGGCCACCCGGAAAACGAGCCGCGACGATGGGGCGCGGCCGGCGGCCCCGGCGCCGGGGAGTTTTCCCCGAGCAGAGTGGATGGAGGCGCCGTGGCCGGGCGTCCGCCTCCGCCGAGGCGGGCGGCCGGGGCTCCCGTGGAGTGGGCTGGCCTCTGTGGGGGAACGGAGTGATCTCTCACTCCACGGCTGGGACGAAGCCGCGAAAGGTGCCGTGGTCGCCGGGACGGTCGGGGGGACTCGTGGCGCGGGACTCAGCGTTCCCCATGCGGAGGCCCCCAGGCTCAGGCCCCTGGCAACGGAAGGCTGAGCAAGCAGGCCCGGGCCCGGGCCTGGCATTCGGGGCTGGCCCGGCCCCAGCGGCCGGCGCCAGGGAGGGGACCCCCGGAGGCTGAGGAGCGGGAGGCGTCGGCCTCCCCGGGGCCCGCCTCCCGGAGCTCCTCCTGGCGGTGCCGGAACGCGCCGACACGCGATCCCGGACAGGGCCCCGGGGGGGCGGCCCTGCGGCCCTGTGGTGCCCGAAGTGTGTTCGCCGGGCGTTTTCCGGCCAATTCTCACGAGCGTTCTGCCCAAATCGGGATCGATTTGGGCAGAACGCTCGTGAGAATTGGCCGGCGTTGGGCAGCCCTGGTCAGCGCCCAGGGCCGCGTGGAGCAGGGCCCTTTCTCGCTCGGGGCATGGCGCGGCCACCCGGAAAACGAGCCGCGACGATGGGGCGCGGCCGGCGGCCCCGGCGCCGGGGAGTTTTCCCCGAGCAGAGGGGATGGAGGCGCCGTGGCCGGGCGTCCGCCTCCGCCGTGGCGGGCGGCCGGGGCGCCCGTGGAGGGGGCTGGCCTCTGTGGGGGAACGGAGTGATCTCTCACTCCACGGCTGGGACGAAGCCGCGAAAGGTGCCGTGGTCGCCGGGACGGTCGGGGGGACTCGTGGCGCGGGACTCAGGGTTCCCCATGCGGAGGCCCCAAGGCTCAGGCCCCTGGCAACGGAAGGCTGAGCAAGCAGGCCCGGGCCCGGGCCCGGCTTTCGGGGCTGGCCCGGCCCCAGCGGCCGGCGCCAGGGAGGGGACCCCCGGAGGCTGAGGAGCGGGAGGTGTCGGCCTCCCCGGGGCCCGCCTCCCGGAGCTCCTCCTGGCGGTGCCGGAACGCGACGACACGCGATCCCGGACAGGGCCCCGGGGGGGCGGCCCTGCGGCCCTGTGGTGCCCGAAGTGTGTTCGCCGGGCGTTTTCCGGCCAATTCTCACGAGCGTTCTGCCCAAATCGGGATCGATTTGGGCAGAACGCTCGTGAGAATTGGCCGGCGTTGGGCAGCCCTGGTCAGCGCCCAGGGCCGCGTGGAGCAGGGCCCTTTCTCGCTCGGGGCATGGCGCGGCCACCCGGAAAACGAGCCGCGACGATGGGGCGCGGCCGGCGGCCCCGGCGCCGGGGAGTTTTCCCCGAGCAGAGTGGATGGAGGCGCCGTGGTCGGGCGACCGCCTCCGCCGTGGCGGGCGGCCGGGGCGCCCGTGGAGGGGGCTCTCCTCTGTGGGGGAACGGAGTGATCTCTCACTCCACGGCTGGGACGAAGCCGCGAAAGGTGCCGTGGTCGCCGGGACGGTCGGGGGGCTCGTGGCGCGGGACTCAGGGTTCCCCATGCTGAGGCCCCCAGGCTCAGGCCCCTGGCAACGGAAGGCTGAGCAAGCAGGCCCGGGCCCGGGCCCGGCTTTCGGGGCTGGCCCGGCCCCAGCGGCCGGCGCCAGTGAGGGGACCCCCGGAGGCTGAGGAGCGGGAGGCGTCGGCCTCCCCGGGGCCCGCCTCCCGGAGCTCCTCCTGGCGGTGCCGGAACGCGACGACACGCGATCCCGGACAGGGCCCCGGGGGGGCGGCCCTGCGGCCCTGTGGTGCCCGATGTGTGTTCGCCGGGCGTTTTCTGGCCAATTCTCACGAGCGTTCTGCCCAAATCGGGATCGATTTGGGCAAAACGCTCTGAGAATTGGCCGGCGTTGGGCAGCCCTGGTCAGCGCCCAGGGCCGCGTGGAGCAGGGCGCTTTCTCGCTCGGGGCATGGCGCGGCCACCCGGAAAACGAGCCGCGACGATGGGGCGCGGCCGGCAGCCCCGGCGCCGGGGAGTTTTCCCCGAGCAGTGTGGATGGAGGCGCCGTGGCCGGGCGTCCGCCTCCGCCGTGGCGGGCGGCCGGGGCGCCCGTGGAGGGGGCTGGCCTCTGTGGGGGAATGGAGTGATCTCTCACTCCACGGCTGGGACGAAGCCGCGAAAGGTGCCGTGGTCGCCGGGACGGTCGGGGGGACTCGTGGCGCGGGACTCAGGGTTCCCCATGCGGAGGCCCCCAGGCTCAGGCCCCTGGCAACGGAAGGCTGAGCAAGCAGGCCCGGGCCCGGGCCCGGCTTTCGGGGCTGGCCCGGCCCCAGCGGCCGGCGCCAGGGAGGGGACCCCCGGAGGCTGAGGAGCGGGAGGCGTCGGCCTCCCCGGGGCCCGCCTCCCGGAGCTCCTCCTGGCGGTGCTGGAACGCGACGACACGCGATCCCGGACAGGGCCCCGGGGGGGCGGCCCTGCGGCCCTGTGGTGCCCGATGTGTGTTCGCCGGGCGTTTTCCGGCCAATTCTCACGAGCGTTCTGCCCAAATCGGGATCGATTTGGGCAAAACGCTCGTGAGAATTGGCCGGCGTTGGGCAGCCCTGGTCAGCGCCCAGGGCCGCGTGGAGCAGGGCGCTTCTCGCTCGGGGCATGGCGCGGCCACCCGGAAAACGAGCCGCGACGATGGGGCGCGGCCGGCGGCCCCGGCGCCAGGGAGTTTTCCCCGAGCAGAGTGGATGGAGGCGCCGTGGCCGGGCGTCCGCCTCCGCCGTGGCGGGCGGCCGGGGCGCCCGTGGAGGGGGCTGGCCTCTGTGGGGGAACGGAGTGATCTCTCACTCCACGGCTGGGACGAAGCCGCGAAAGGTGCCGTGGTCGCCGGGACGGTCGGGGGGACTCGTGGCGCGGGACTCAGGGTTCCCCATGCGGAGGCCCCCAGGCTCAGGCCCCTTGCAACGGAAGGCTGAGCAAGCAGGCCCGGGCCCGGGCCCGGCTTTCGGGGCTGGCCCGGCCCCAGCGGCCGGCGCCAGGGAGGGGACCCCCGGAGGCTGAGGAGCGGGAGGCGTCGGCCTCCCCGGGGCCCGCCTCCCGGAGCTCCTCCTGGCGGTGCCGGAACGCGCCGACACGCGATCCTGGACAGGGCCCCGGGGGGGCGGCCCTGCGGCCCTGTGGTGCCCGAAGTGTGTTCGCCGGGCGTTTTCCGGCCAATTCTCACGAGCGTTCTGCCCAAATCGGGATCGATTTGGGCAGAACGCTCGTGAGAATTGGCCGGCGTTGGGCAGCCCTGGTCAGCGCCCAGGGCCGCGTGGAGCAGGGCCCTTTCTCTCTCGGGGCATGGCGCGGCCACCCGGAAAACGAGCCGCGACGATGGGGCGCGGCCGGCGGCCCCGGCGCCAGGGAGTTTTCCCCGAGCAGAGTGGATGGAGGCGCCGTGGCCGGGCGTCCGCCTCCGCCGTGGCGGGCGGCCGGGGCGCCCGTGGAGGGGGCTGGCCTCTGTGGGGGAACGGAGTGATCTCTCACTCCACGGCTGGGACGAAGCCGCGAAAGGTGCCGTGGTCGCCGGGAGGGTCGGGGGGACTCGTGGCGCAGGACTCAGGGTTCTCCATGCGGAGGCCCCCAGGCTCAGGCCCCTGGCAACGGAAGGCTGAGCAAGCAGGCCCGGGCCCGGGCCCGGCTTTCGGGGCTGGCCCGGCCCCAGCGGCCGGCGCCAGGGAGGGGACCCCCGGAGGCTGAGGAGCGGGAGGCGTCGGCCTCCCCGGGGCCCGCCTCCCGGAGCTCCTCCTGGCGGTGCCGGAACGCGACGACACGCGATCCCGGACAGGGCCCCGGGGGGGCGGCCCTGCGGCCCTGTGGTGCCCGAAGTGTGTTCGCCGGGCGTTTTCCGGCCAATTCTCACGAGCGTTCTGCCCAAATCGGGATCGATTTGGGCAGAACGCTCGTGAGAATTGGCCGGCGTTGGGCAGCCCTGGTCAGCGCCCAGGGCCGCGTGGAGCAGGGCCCTTTCTCGCTCGGGGCATGGCGCGGCCACCCGGAAAACGATCCGCGACGATGGGGCGCGGCCGGCGGCCCCGGCGCCGGGGAGTTTTCCCCGAGCAGAGTGGATGGAGGCGCCGTGGCCGGGCGTCCGCCTCCGCCGTGGCAGGCGGCCGGGGCGCCCGTGGAGGGGGCTGGCCTCTGTGGGGGAACGGAGTGATCTCTCACTCCACGGCTGGGACGAAGCCGCGAAAGGTGCCGTGGTCGCCGGGACGGTCGGGGGGACTCGTGGCGCGGGACTCAGGGTTCCCCATGCGGAGGCCCCCAGGCTCAGGCCCCTGGCAACGGAAGGCTGAGCAAGCAGGACCGGGCCCGGGCCCGGCTTTCGGGGCTGGCCCGGCCCCAGCGGCCGGCGCCAGGGAGGGGACCCCCGGAGGCTGAGGAGCGGGAGGCGTCGGCCTCCCCGGGGCCCGCATCCCGGAGCTCCTCCTGGCGGTGCCGGAACGCGACGACACGCGATCCCAGACAGGGCCCCGGGGGGCGGCCCTGCGGCCCTGTGGTGCCCGAAGTGTGTTCGCCGGGCGTTTTCCGGCCAATTCTCACGAGCGTTCTGCCCAAATCGGGATCGATTTGGGCAGAACGCTCGTGAGAATTGGCCGGCGTTGGGCAGCCCTGGTCAGCGCCCAGGGCCGCGTGGAGCAGGGCCCTTTCTCGCTCGGGGCATGGCGCGGCCACCCGGAAAACGAGCCGCGACGATGGGGCGCGGCCGGCGGCCCCGGCGCCGGGGAGTTTTCCCCGAGCAGAGTGGATGGAGGCGCCGTGGCCGGGCGTCCGCCTCCGCCGTGGCGGGCGGCCGGGGCTCCCGTGGAGGGGGCTGGCCTCTGTGGGGGAACGGAGTGATCTCTCACTCCACGGCTGGGACGAAGCCGCGAAAGGTGTCGTGGTCGCCGGGACGGTCGGGGGGACTCGTGGCGCGGGACTCAGTGTTCCCCATGCGGAGGCCCCCAGGCTCAGGCCCCTGGCAACGGAAGGCTGAGCAAGCAGGCCCGGGCCCGGGCCCGGCTTTCGGGGCTGGCCCGGCCCCAGGGGCCGGCGCCAGGTAGGGGACCCCCGGAGGCTGAGGAGCGGGGGGCGTCGGCCTCCCCGGGGCCCGCCTCCCGGAGCTCCTCCTGGCGGTGCCGGAACGCGCCGACACGCGATCCCGGACAGGGCCCCGGGGGGGCGGCCCTGCGGCCCTGTGGTGCCCGAAGTGTGTTCGCCGGGCGTTTTCCGGCCAATTCTCACGAGCGTTTTGCCCAAATCGGGATCGATTTGGGCAGAACGCTCGTGAGAATTGGCCGGCGTTGGGCAGCCCTGGTCAGCGCCCAGGGCCGCGTGGAGCAGGGCCCTTTCTCGCTCGGGGCATGGCGCGGCCACCCGGAAAACGAGCCGCGACGATGGGGCGCGGCCGGCGGCCCCGGCGCCGGGGAGTTTTCCCCGAGCAGAGTGGATGGAGGCGCCGTGGCCGGGCGTCCGCCTCCGCCGTGGCGGGCGGCCGGGGCGCCCGTGGAGGGGGCTGGCCTCTGTGGGGGAACGGAGTGATCTCTCACTCCACGGCTGGGACGAAGCCGCGAAAGGTGCCGTGGTCGCCGGGACGGTCGGGGGGACTCGTGGCGCGGGACTCAGGGTTCCCCATGCGGAGGCCCCCAGGCTCAGGCCCCTGGCAACGGAAGGCTGAGCAAGCAGGCCCGGGCCCGGGCCCGGCTTTCGGGGCTGGCCCGGCCCCAGCGGCCGGCGCCAGGGAGGGGACCCCCAGAGGCTGAGGAGCGGGAGGCGTCGGCCTCCCCGGGGCCCGCCTCCCGGAGCTCCTCCTGGCGGTGCCGGAACGCGACGACACGCGATCCCGGACAGGGCCCCGGGGGAGCGGCCCTGCGGCCCTCTGGTGCCCGAAGTGTGTTCGCCGGGCGTTTTCCGGCCAATTCTCACGAGCGTTCTGCCCAAATCGGGATCGATTTGGCCAAAACGCTCGTGAGAATTGGCCGGCGTTGGGCAGCCCTGGTCAGCGCCCAGGGCCGCGTGGAGCAGGGCCCTTTCTCGCTCGGGGCATGGCGCGGCCACCCGGAAAACGAGCCGCGACGATGGGGCGCGGCCGGCGGCCCCGGCGCCGGGGATTTTTCCCCGAGCAGAGTGGATGGAGGCGCCGTGGCCGGGCGTCCGCCTCCGCCGTGGCGGGCGGCCAGGGCGCCCGTGGAGGGGGCTGGCCTCTGTGGGGGAACGGAGTGATCTCTCACTCCACGGCTGGGACGAAGCCGCGAAAGGTGCCGTGGTCGCCGGGACGGTCGGGGGGACTCGTGGCGCGGGACTCAGGGTTCCCCATGCGGAGGCCCCCAGGCTCAGGCCCCTGGCAACGGAAGGCTGAGCAAGCAGGCCCGGGCCCGGGCCCGGCTTTCGGGGCTGGCCCGGCCCCAGCGGCCGGCGCCAGGGAGGGGACCCCCGGAGGCTGAGGAGCGGGAGGCGTCGGCCTCCCCGGGGCCCGCCTCCCGGAGCTCCTCCTGGCGGTGCCGGAACGCGACGACACGCGATCCCGGACAGGGCCCCGGGGGGGTGGCCCTGCGGCCCTGTGGTGCCCGATGTGTGTTCGCCGGGCGTTTTCCGGCCAATTCTCACGAGCGTTCTGCCCAAATCGGGATCGATTTGGGCAAAACGCTCGTGAGAATTGGCCGGCGTTGGGCAGCCCTGGTCAGCGCCCAGGGCCGCGTGGAGCAGGGCGCTTTCTCGCTCGGGGCATGGCGCGGCCACCCGGAAAACGAGCCGCGACGATGGGGCGCGGCCGGCGTCCCCGGCGCCGGGGAGTTTTCCCCGAGCACAGTGGATGGAGGCGCCGTGGCCGGGCGTCCGCCTCCGCCGTGGCGGGCGGCCGGGGCGCCCGTGGAGGGGGCTGGCCTCTGTGGGGGAACGGAGTGATCTCTCACTCCACGGCTGGGACGAAGCCGCGAAAGGTGCCGTGGTCGCCGGGACGGTCGGGGGGACTCGTGGCGCGGGACTCAGGGTTCCCAATGCGGAGGCCCCCAGGCTCAGGCCCCTGGCAACGGAAGGCTGAGCAAGCAGGCCCGGGCCCGGGCCCGGCTTTCGGGGCTGGCCCGGACCCAGCGGCCGGCGCCAGGGAGGGGACCCCCGGAGGCTGAGGAGCGGGAGGCGTCGGCCTCCCCGGGGCCCGACTCCCGGAGCTCCTCCTGGCGGTGCCGGAACGCGCCGACACGCGATCCCGGACAGGGCCCCGGGGGGGCGGCCCTGCGGCCCTGTGGTGCCCGAAGTGTGTTCGCCGGGCGTTTTCCGGCCAATTCTCACGAGCGTTCTGCCCAAATCGGGATCGATTTGGGCAGAACGCTCGTGAGAATTGGCCGGCGTTGGGCAGCCCTGGTCAGCGCCCAGGGCCGCGTGGAGCAGGGCCCTTTCTCGCTCGGGGCATGGCGCGGCCACCCGGAAAACGAGCCGCGACGATGGGGCGCGGCCGGCGGCCCCGGCGCCGGGGAGTTTTCCCCGAGCAGAGTGGATGGAGGCGCCGTGGCCGGGCGTCCGCCTCCGCCGTGGCGGGCGGCCGGGGCGCCCGTGGAGGGGGCTGGCCTCTGTGGGGGAACGGAGTGATCTCTCACTCCACGGCTGGGACGAAGCCGCGAAAGGTGCCGTGGTCGCCGGGACGGTCGGGGGGACTCGTGGCGCGGGACTCAGGGTTCCCCATGCGGAGGCCCCCAGGCTCAGGCCCCTGGCAACGGAAGGCTGAGCAAGCAGGCCCGGGCCCGGGCCCGGCTTTCGGGGCTGGCCCGGACCCAGCGGCCGGCGCCAGGGAGGGGACCCCCGGAGGCTGAGGAGCGGGAGGCGTCGGCCTCCCCGGGGCCCGCCTCCCGGAGCTCCTCCTGGCGGTGCCGGAACGCGCCGACACGCGATCCCGGACAGGGCCCCGGGGGGGCGGCCCTGCGGCCCTGTGGTGCCCGAAGTGTGTTCGCCGGGCGTTTTCCGGCCAATTCTCACGAGCGTTCTGCCCAAATCGGGATCGATTTGGGCAGAACGCTCGTGAGAATTGGCCGGCGTTGGGCAGCCCTGGTCAGCGCCCAGGGCCGCGTGGAGCAGGGCCCTTTCTCGCTCGGGGCATGGCGCGGCCACCCGGAAAACGAGCCGCGACGATGGGGCGCGGCCGGCGGCCCCGGCGCCGGGGAGTTTTCCCCGAGCAGAGTGGATGGAGGCGCCGTGGCCGGGCGTCCGCCTCCGCCGTGGCGGGCGGCCGGGGCGCCCGTGGAGGGGGCTGGCCTCTGTGGGGGAACGGAGTGATCTCTCACTCCACGGCTGGGACGAAGCCGCGAAAGGTGCCGTGGTCGCCGGGACGGTCGGGGGGACTCGTGGCGCGGGACTCAGGTTTCCCCATGCGGAGGCCCCCAGGCTCAGGCCCCTGGCAATGGAAGGCTGAGCAAGCAGGCCCGGGCCCGGGCCCGGCTTTCGGGGCTGGCCCGGCCCCAGCGGCCGGCGCCAGGGAGGGGACCCCCGGAGACTGAGGAGCGGGAGGCGTCGGCCTCCCCGGGGCCCGCCTCCCGGAGCTCCTCCTGGCGGTGCCGGAACGCGACGACACGCGATCCCGGACAGGGCCCCGGGGGGGCGGCCCTGCGGCCCTGTGGTGCCCGAAGTGTGTTCGCCGGGCGTTTTCCGGCCAATTCTCACGAGCGTTCTGCCCAAATCGGGATCGATTTGGGCAAAACGCTCGTGAGAATTGGCCGGCGTTGGGCAGCCCTGGTCAGCGCCCAGGGCCGCGTGGAGCAGGGCCCTTTCTCGCTCAGGCATGGCGCGGCCACCCGGAAAACGAGCCGCGACGATGGGGCGCGGCCGGCGGCCCCGGCGCCGGGGAGTTTTCCCCGAGCAGAGTGGATGGAGGCGCCGTGGCCGGGCGTCCGCCTCCGCCGTGGCGGGCGGCCGGGGCGCCCGTGGAGGGGGCTGGCCTCTGTGGGGGAACGGAGTGATCTCTCACTCCACGGCTGGGACGAAGCCGCGAAAGGTGCCGTGGTCGCCGGGACGGTCGGGGGGACTCGTGGCGCGGGACTCACGGTTCCCCATGCGGAGGCCCCCAGGCTCAGGCCCCTGGCAACGGAAGGCTGAGCAAGCAGGCCCGGGCCCGGGCCCGGCTTTCGGGGCTGGCCCGGCCCCAGCGGCCGGCGCCAGGGAGGGGACCCCCGGAGGCTGAGGAGCGGGAGGCGTCGGCCTCCCCGGGGCCCGCCTCCCGGAGCTCCTCCTGGCGGTGCCGGAACGCGACGACACGCGATCCCGGACAGGGCCCCGGGGGGGCGGCCCTGCGGCCCTCTGGTGCCCGAAGTTTGTTCGCCGGGCGTTTTCCGGCCAATTCTCACGAGCGTTCTGCCCAAATCGGGATCGATTTGGGCAGAACGCTCGTGAGAATTGGCCGGCGTTGGGCAGCCCTGGTCAGCGCCCAGGGCCGCGTGGAGCAGGGCCCTTTCTCGCTCGGGGCATGGCGCGGCCACCCGGAAAACGAGCCGCGACGATGGGGCGCGGCCGGCGGCCCCGGCGCCGGGGAGTTTTCCCCGAGCAGAGTGGATGGAGGCGCCGTGGCCGGGCGTCCGCCTCCGCCGTGGCGGGCGGCCGGGGCGCCCGTGGAGGGGGCTGGCCTCTGTGGGGGAACGGAGTGATCTCTCACTCCACGGCTGGGACGAAGCCGCGAAAGGTGCCGTGGTCGCCGGGACGGTCGGGGGGACTCGTGGCGCGGGACTCAGGGTTCCCCATGCGGAGGCCCCCAGGCTCAGGCCCCTGGCAACGGAAGGCTGAGCAAGCAGGACCGGGCCCGGACCCGGCTTTCGGGGCTGGCCCGGCCCCAACGGCCGGCGCCAGGGAGGGGACCCCCGGAGGCTGAGGAGCGGGAGGCGTCGGCCTCCCCGGGGCCCGCCTCCCGGAGCTCCTCCTGGCGGTGCCGGAACGCGACAACACGCAATCCCGGACAGGGCCCCGGGGGGGCGGCCCTGCGGCCCTCTGGTGCCCGAAGTGTGTTCGCCGGGCGTTTTCCGGCCAATTCTCACGAGCGTTCTGCCCAAATCGGGATCGATTTGGGCAGAACGCTCGTGAGAATTGGCCGGCGTTGGGCAGCCCTGGTCAGCGCCCAGGGCCGCGTGGAGCAGGGCCCTTTCTCGCTCGGGGCATGGCGCGGCCACCCGGAAAACGAGCCGCGACGATGGGGCGCGGCCGGCGGCCCCGGCGCCGGGGAGTTTTCCCCGAGCAGAGTGGATGGAGGCGCCGTGGCCGGGCGTCCGCCTCCGCCGTGGCGGGCGGCCGGGGCGCCCGTGGAGGGGGCTGGCCTCTGTGGGGGAACGGAGTGATCTCTCACTCCACGGCTGGGACGAAGCCGCGAAAGGTGCCGTGGTCGCCGGGACGGTCGGGGGGACTCGTGGCGCGGGACTCAGGGTTCCCCATGCGGAGGCCCCCAGGCTCAGGCCCCTGGCAACGGAAGGATGAGCAAGCAGGCCCGGGCCCGGGCCCGGCTTTCGGGGCTGGCCCGGCCCCAGCGGCCGGCGCCAGGGAGGGGACCCCCGGAGACTGAAGAGCGGGAGGCGTCGGCCTCCCCGGGGCCCGCCTCCCGGAGCTCCTCCTGGCGGTGCCGGAACGCGACGACACGCGATCCCGGACAGGGCCCCGGGGGGGCGGCCCTGCGGCCCTGTGGTGCCCGAAGTGTGTTCGCCGGGCGTTTTCCGGCCAATTCTCACGAGCGTTCTGCCCAAATCGGGATCGATTTGGGCAGAACGCTCGTGAGAATTGGCCGGCGTTGGGCAGCCCTGGTCAGCGCCCAGGGCCGCGTGGAGCAGGGCCCTTTCTCGCTCGGGGCATGGCGCGGCCACCCGGAAAACGAGCCGCGACGATGGGGCGCGGCCGGCGGCCCCGGCACCGGGGAGTTTTCCCCGAGCAGAGTGGATGGAGGCGCCGTGGCCGGGCGTCCGCCTCCGCCGTGGCAGGCGGCCGGGGCGCCCGTGGAGGGGGCTGGCCTCTGTGGGGGAACGGAGTGATCTCTCACTCCACGGCTGGGACGAAGCCGCGAAAGGTGCCGTGGTCGCCGGGACGGTCGGGGGGACTCGTGGCGCGGGACTCAGGGTTCCCCATGCGGAGGCCCCCAGGCTCAGGCCCCTGGCAACGGAAGGCTGAGCAAGCAGGCCCGGGCCCGGGCCCGGCTTTCGGGGCTGGCCCGGCCCCAGCGGCCGGCGCCAGGGAGGGGACCCCCGGAGGCTGAGGAGCGGGAGGCGTCGGCCTCCCCGGGGCCCGCCTCCCGGAGCTCCTCCTGGCGGTGCCGGAACGCGACGACAGGCGATCCCGGACAGGGCCCCGGGGGGGCGGCCCTGCGGCCCTCTGGTGCCCGAAGTTTGTTCGCCGGGCGTTTTCCGGCCAATTCTCACGAGCGTTCTGCCCAAATCGGGATCGATTTGGGCAGAACGCTCGTGAGAATTGGCCGGCGTTGGGCAGCCCTGGTCAGCGCCCAGGGCCGCGTGGAGCAGGGCCCTTTCTCGCTCGGGGCATGGCGCGGCCACCCGGAAAACGAGCCGCGACGATGGGGCGCGGCCGGCGGCCCCGGCGCCGGGGAGTTTTCCCCGAGCAGAGTGGATGGAGGCGCCGTGGCCGGGCGTCCGCCTCCGCCGTGGCGGGCGGCCGGGGCGCCCGTGGAGGGGGCTGGCCTCTGTGGGGGAACGGAGTGATCTCTCACTCCACGGCTGGGACGAAGCCGCGAAAGGTGCCGTGGTCGCCGGGACGGTCGGGGGGACTCGTGGCGCGGGACTCAGGGTTCCCCATGCGGAGGCCCCCAGGCTCAGGCCCCTGGCAACGGAAGGCTGAGCAAGCAGGCCCGGGCCCGGGCCCGGCTTTCGGGGCTGGCCCGGCCCCAGCTGCCGGCGCCAGGGAGGGGACCCCCGGAGGCTGAGGAGCGGGAGGCGTCGGCCTCCCCGGGGCCCGCCTCCCGGAGCTCCTCCTGGCGGTGCCGGAACGCGCCGACACGCGATCCCGGACAGGGCCCCGGGGGGGCGGCCCTGCGGCCCTCTGGTGCCCGAAGTGTGTTCGCCGGGCGTTTTCCGGCCAATTCTCACGAGCGTTCTGCCCAAATCGGGATCGATTTGGGCAGAACGCTCGTGAGAATTGGCCGGCGTTGGGCAGCCCTGGTCAGCGCCCAGGGCCGCGTGGAGCAGGGCCCTTTCTCGCTCGGGGCATGGCGCGGCCACCCGGAAAACGAGCCGCGACGATGGGGCGCGGCCGGCTGTCCCGGCGCCGGGGAGTTTTCCCCGAGCAGAGTGGATGGAGGCGCCGTGGCCGGGCGTCCGCCTCCGCCGTGGCGGGCGGCCGGGGCGCCCGTGGAGGGGGCTGGCCTCTGTGGGGGAACGGAGTGATCTCTCACTCCACGGCTGGGACGAAGCCGCGAAAGGTGCCGTGGTCGCCGGGACGGTCGGGGGGACTCGTGGCGCGGGACTCAGGGTTCCCCATGCGGAGGCCCCCAGGCTCAGGCCCCTGGCAACGGAAGGCTGAGCAAGCAGGCCCGGGCCCGGGCCCGGCTTTCGGGGCTGGCCCGGCCCCAGCTGCCGGCGCCAGGGAGGGGACCCCCGGAGGCTGAGGAGCGGGAGGCGTCGGCCTCCCCGGGGCCCGCCTCCCGGAGCTCCTCCTGGCGGTGCCGGAACGCGCCGACACGCGATCCCGGACAGGGCCCCGGGGGGGCGGCCCTGCGGCCCTGTGGTGCCCGAAGTGTGTTCGCCGGGCGTTTTCCGGCCAATTCTCACGAGCGTTCTGCCCAAATCGGGATCGATTTGGGCAGAACGCTCGTGAGAATTGGCCGGCGTTGGGCAGCCCTGGTCAGCGCCCAGGGCCGCGTGGAGCAGGGCCCTTTCTCGCTCGGGGCATGGCGCGGCCACCCGGAAAACGAGCCGCGACGATGGGGCGCGGCCGGCGGCCCCGGCGCCGGGGAGTTTTCCCCCGAGCAGAGTGGATGGAGGCGCCGTGGACCGGCGTCCGCCTCCGCCGTGGCGGGCGGCCGGGGCGCCCGTGGAGGGGGCTGGCCTCTGTGGGGGAACGGAGTGATCTCTCACTCCACGGCTGGGACGAAGCCGCGAAAGGTGCCGTGGTCGCCGGGACGGTCGGGGGGACTCGTGGCGCGGGACTCAGGGTTCCCCATGCGGAGGCCCCCAGGCTCAGGCCCCTGGCAACGGAAGGCTGAGCAAGCAGGCCCGGGCCCGGGCCCGGCTTTCGGGGCTGGCCCGGCCCCAGCGGCCGGCGCCAGGGAGGGGACCCCCGGAGGCTGAGGAGCGGGAGGCGTCGGCCTCCCCGGGGCCCGCCTCCCGGAGCTCCTCCTGGCGGTGCCGGAACGCGACGACACGCGATCCCGGACAGGGCCCCGGGGGGGCGGCCCTGCGGCCCTCTGGTGCCCGAAGTTTGTTCGCCGGGCGTTTTCCGGCCAATTCTCACGAGCGTTCTGCCCAAATCGGGATCGATTTGGGCAGAACGCTCGTGAGAATTGGCCGGCGTTGGGCAGCCCTGGTCAGCGCCCAGGGCCGCGTGGAGCAGGGCCCTTTCTCGCTCGGGGCATGGCGCGGCCACCCGGAAAACGAGCCGCGACGATGGGGCGCGGCCGGCGGCCCCGGCGCCGGGGAGTTTTCCCCGAGCAGAGTGGATGGAGGCGCCGTGGCCGGGCGTCCGCCTCCGCCGTGGCGGGCGGCCGGGGCGCCCGTGGAGGGGGCTGGCCTCTGTGGGGGAACGGAGTGATCTCTCACTCCACGGCTGGGACGAAGCCGCGAAAGGTGCCGTGGTCGCCGGGACGGTCGGGGGGACTCGTGGCGCGGGACTCAGGGTTCCCCATGCGGAGGCCCCCAGGCTCAGGCCCCTGGCAACGGAAGGCTGAGCAAGCAGGACCGGGCCCGGACCCGGCTTTCGGGGCTGGCCCGGCCCCAACGGCCGGCGCCAGGGAGGGGAGAGGCTGAGGAGCGGGAGGCGTCGGCCTCCCCGGGGCCCGCCTCCCGGAGCTCCTCCTGGCGGTGCCGGAACGCGACAACACGCAATCCCGGACAGGGCCCCGGGGGGGCAGCCCTGCGGCCCTCTGGTGCCCGAAGTGTGTTCGCCGGGCGTTTTCCGGCCAATTCTCACGAGCGTTCTGCCCAAATCGGGATCGATTTGGGCAGAACGCTCGTGAGAATTGGCCGGCGTTGGGCAGCCCTGGTCAGCGCCCAGGGCCGCGTGGAGCAGGGCCCTTTCTCGCTCGGGGCATGGCGCGGCCACCCGGAAAACGAGCCGCGACGATGGGGCGCGGCCCCGCGGCCCCGGCGCCGGGGAGTTTTCCCCGATTAGAGTGGATGGAGGCGCCGTGGCCGGGCGTCCGCCTCCGCCGTGGCGGGCGGCCGGGGCGCCCGTGGAGGGGGCTGGCCTCTGTGGGGGAACGGAGTGATCTCTCACTCCACGGCTGGGACGAAGCCGCGAAAGGTGCCGTGGTCGCCGGGACGGTCGGGGGGACTCGTGGCGCGGGATCAGGGTTCCCCATGCGGAGGCCCCCAGGCTCAGGCCCCTGGCAACGGGAAGGATGAGCAAGCAGGCCCGGGCCCGGGCCCGGCTTTCGGGGCTGGCCCGGCCCCAGCGGCCGGCGCCAGGGAGGGGACCCCCGGAGACTGAAGAGCGGGGAGGCGTCGGCCTCCCCGGGGCCCGCCTCCCGGAGCTCCTCCTGGCGGTGCCGGAACGCGCCGACACGCGATCCCGGACAGGGCCCCGGGGGGGCGGACCTGCGGCCCTGTGGTGCCCGAAGTGTGTTCGCCGGGCGTTTTCCGGCCAATTCTCACGAGCGTTCTGCCCAAATCGGGATCGATTTGGGCAGAACGCTCGTGAGAATTGGCCGGCGTTGGGCAGCCCTGGTCAGCGCCCAGGGCGCGTGGAGCAGGGCCCTTTCTCGCTCGGGGCATGGCGCGGCCACCCGGAAAACGAGCCGCGACGATGGGGCGCGGCCGGCGGCCCCGGCACCGGGGAGTTTTCCCGAGCAGAGTGGATGGAGGCGCCGTGGCGGGCGTCCGCCTCCGCCGTGGCAGGCGGCCGGGGCGCCCGTGGAGGGGGCTGGCCTCTGTGGGGGAACGGAGTGATCTCTCACTCCACGGCTGGGACGAAGCCGCGAAAGGTGCCGTGGTCGCCGGGACGGTCGGGGGGGACTCGTGGCGCGGGACTCAGGGTTCCCCATGCGGAGGCCCCCAGGCTCAGGCCCCTGGCAACGGAAGGCTGAGCAAGCAGGCCCGGGCCCGGGCCCGGCTTTCGGGGCTGGCCCGGCCCCAGCTGCCGGCGCCAGGGAGGGGACCCCCGGAGGCTGAGGAGCGGGAGGCGTCGGCCTCCCCGGGGGCCCGCCTCCCGGAGCTCCTCCTGGCGGGTGCCGGAACGCGCCGACACGCGATCCCGGACAGGGCCCCGGGGGGGCGGCCCTGCGGCCCTCTGGTGCCCGAAGTGTGTTCGCCGGGCGTTTTCCCGGCCAATTCTCACGAGCGTTCTGCCCAAATCGGGATCGATTTGGGCAGAAACGCTCGTGAGAATTGGCCGGCGTTGGGCAGCCCTGGTCAGCGCCCAGGGCCGCGTGGAGCAGGGCCCCTTTTCTCGCTCGGGGCATGGCGCGGCCACCCGGAAAACGAGCCGCGACGATGGGGCGCGGCCGGCTGTCCCGGCGCCGGGGAGTTTTCCCCGAGCAGAGTGGATGGAGGCGCCGTGGCCGGGCGTCCGCCTCCGCCGTGGCGGGCGGCCGGGGCGCCCGTGGAGGGGGCTGGCCTCTGTGGGGGAACGGAGTGATCTCTCACTCCACGGCTGGGACGAAGCCGCGAAAGGTGCCGTGGTCGCCGGGACGGTCGGGGGGACTCGTGGCGCGGGACTCAGGGTTCCCCATGCGGAGGCCCCCAGGCTCAGGCCCCTGGCAACGGAAGGCTGAGCAAGCAGGCCCGGGCCCGGGCCCGGCTTTCGGGGCTGGCCCGGCCCCAGCTGCCGGCGCCAGGGAGGGGACCCCCGGAGGCTGAGGAGCGGGAGGCGTCGGCCTCCCCGGGGCCCGCCTCCCGGAGCTCCTCCTGGCGGGTGCCGGAACGCGCCGACACGCGATCCCGGACAGGGGCCCCGGGGGGGCGGCCCTGCGGCCCTGTGGTGCCCGAAGTGTGTTCGCCGGGCGTTTTCCGGCCAATTCTCACGAGCGTTCTGCCCAAATCGGGATCGATTTGGGCAGAACGCTCGTGAGAATTGGCCGGCGTTGGGCAGCCCTGGTCAGCGCCCAGGGCCGCGTGGAGCAGGGGCCCTTTCTCGCTCGGGGCATGGCGCGGCCACCCGGAAAACGAGCCGCGACGATGGGGCGCGGCCGGCGGCCCCGGCGCCGGGGAGTTTTCCCCGAGCAGAGTGGATGGAGGCGCCGTGGCCCGGCGTCCGCCTCCGCCGTGGCGGGCGGCCGGGGCGCCCGTGGAGGGGGCTGGCCTCTGTGGGGGAACGGAGTGATCTCTCACTCCACGGCTGGGACGAAGCCGCGAAAGGTGCCGTGGTCGCCGGGACGGTCGGGGGGACTCGTGGCGCGGGACTCAGGGTTCCCCATGCGGAGGCCCCCAGGCTCAGGCCCCTGGCAACGGAAGGCTGAGCAAGCAGGCCCGGGCCCGGGCCCGGCTTTCGGGGCTGGCCCGGCCCCAGGGGCCGGCGCCAGGGAGGGGACCCCCGGAGGCTGAGGAGCGGGAGGCGTCGGCCTCCCCGGGGCCCGCCTCCCGGAGCTCCTCCTGGCGGTGCCGGAACGCGCCGACACGCGATCCCGGACAGGGCCCCGGGGGGGGCGGCCCTGCGGCCCTGTGGTGCCCGAAGTGTGTTCGCCGGGCGTTTTCCGGCCAATTCTCACGAGCGTTCTGCCCAAATCGGGATCGATTTGGGCAGAACGCTCGTGAGAATTGGCCGGCGTTGGGCAGCCCTGGTCAGCGCCCAGGGCCGCGTGGAGCAGGGCCCTTTCTCGCTCGGGGCATGGCGCGGCCACCCGGAAAACGAGCCGCGACGATGGGGCGCGGCCGGCGGTCCCGGCGCCGGGGAGTTTTCCCCGAGCAGAGTGGATGGAGGCGCCGTGGCCGGGCGTCCGCCTCCGCCGTGGCGGGCGGCCGGGGCGCCCGTGGAGGGGGCTGGCCTCTGTGGGGGAACGGAGTGATCTCTCACTCCACGGCTGGGACGAAGCCGCGAAAGGTGCCGTGGTCGCCGGGACGGTCGGGGGGACTCGTGGCGCGGGACTCAGGGTTCCCCATGCGGAGGGCCCCAGGCTCAGGCCCCTGGCAACGGAAGGCTGAGCAAGCAGGCCCGGGCCCGGGCCCGGCTTTCGGGGCTGGCCCGGCCCCAGCGGCCGGCGCCAGGGAGGGGACCCCCGGAGGCTGAGGAGCGGGAGGCGTCGGCCTCCCCGGGGCCCGCCTCCCGGAGCTCCTCCTGGCGGTGCCGGAACGCGCCGACACGCGATCCCGGACAGGGCCCCGGGGGGGCGGCCCTGCGGCCCTCTGGTGCCCGAAGTGTGTTCGCCGGGCGTTTTCCGGCCAATTCTCACGAGCGTTCTGCCCAAATCGGGATCGATTTGGGCAGAACGCTCGTGAGAATTGGCCGGCGTTGGGCAGCCCTGGTCAGCGCCCAGGGCCGCGTGGAGCAGGGCCCTTTCTCGCTCGGGGCATGGCGCGGCCACCCGGAAAACGAGCCGCGACGATGGGGCGCGGCCGGCGGCCCCGGCGCCGGGGAGTTTTCCCCGAGCAGCGTGGATGGAGGCGCCGTGGCCGGGCGTCCGCCTCCGCCGTGGCGGGCGGCCGGGGCGCCCGTGGAGGGGGCTGGCCTCTGTGGGGGAACGGAGTGATTTCTCACTCCACGGCTGGGACGAAGCCGCGAATAGTGCCGTGGTCGCCGGGACGGTCGGGGGGACTCGTGGCGCGGGACTCAGGGATCCCCATGCGGAGGCCCCCAGGCTCAGGCCCCTGGCAACGGAAGGCTGAGCAAGCAGGCCCGGGCCCGGGCCCGGCTTTCGGGGCTGGCCCGGCCCCAGCGGCCGGCGCCAGGGAGGGGACCCCCGGAGGCTGAGGAGCGGGAGGCGTCGGCCTCCCCGGGGCCCGCCTCCCGGAGCTCCTCCTGGCGGTGCCGGAACGCGCCGACACGCGATCCCGGACAGGGCCCCGGGGGGGCAGCCCTGCGGCCCTCTGGTGCCCGAAGTGTGTTCGCTGGGCGTTTTCCGGCCAATTCTCACGAGCGTTCTGCCCAAATCGGGATCGATTTGGGCAGAACGCTCGTGAGAATTGGCCGGCGTTGGGCAGCCCTGGTCAGCGCCCAGGGCCGCGTGGAGCAGGGCCCTTTCTCGCTCGGGGCATGGCGCGGCCACCCGGAAAACGAGCCGCGACGATGGGGCGCGGCCGGCGGCCCCGGCGCCGGGGAGTTTTCCCCGAGCAGAGTGGATGGAGGCGCCGTGGCCGGGCGTCCGCCTCCGCCGTGGCGGGCGGCCGGGGCGCCCGTGGAGGGGGCTGGCCTCTGTGGGGGAACGGAGTGATCTCTCACTCCACGGCTGGGACGAAGCCGCGAATGGTGCCGTGGTCGCCGGGACGGTCGGGGGGACTCGTGGCGCGGGACTCAGGGATCCCCATGCGGAGGCCCCAAGGCTCAGGCCCCTGGCAACGGAAGGCTGAGCAAGCAGGCCCGGGCCCGGGCCCGGCTTTCGGGGCTGGCCCGGCCCCAGCGGCTGGCGCCAGGGAGGGGACCCCCGGAGGCTGAGGAGCGGGAGGCGTCGGCCTCCCCGGGGCCCGCCTCCCGGAGCTCCTCCTGGCGGTGCCGGAACGCGCCGACACGCGATCCCGGACAGGGCCCCGGGGGGGCGGCCCTGCGGCCCTGTGGTGCCCGAAGTGTGTTCGCCGGGCGTTTTCCGGCCAATTCTCACGAGCGCTCTGCCCAAATCGGGATCGATTTGGGCAGAACGCTCGTGAGAATTGGCCGGCGTTGGGCAGCCCTGGTCAGCGCCCAGGGCCGCGTGGAGCAGGGCCCTTTCTCGCTCGGGGCATGGCGCGGCCACCCGGAAAACGAGCCGCGACGATGGGGCGCGGCCGGCGGCCCCGGCGCCGGGGAGTTTTCCCCGAGCAGAGTGGATGGAGGCGCCGTGGCCGGGCGTCCGCCTCCGCCGTGGCGGGCGGCCGGGGCGCCCGTGGAGGGGGCTGGCCTCTGTGGGGGAACGGAGTGATCTCTCACTCCACGGCTGGGACGAAGCCGCGAAAGGTGCCGTGGTCGCCGGGACGGTCGGGGGGACTCGTGGCGCGGGACTCAGGGTTCCCCATGCGGAGGCCCCCAGGCTCAGGCCCCTGGCAACGGAAGGCTGAGCAAGCAGGCCCGGGCCCGGGCCCGGCTTTCGGGGCTGGCCCGGCCCCAGCGGCCGGCGCCAGGGAGGGGACCCCCGGAGGCTGAGGAGCGGGAGGCGTCGGCCTCCCCGGGGCCCGCCTCCCGGAGCTCCTCCTGGCGGTGCCGGAACGCGCCGACACGCGATCCCGGACAGGGCCCCGGGGGGGCGGCCCTGCGGCCCTCTGGTGCCCGAAGTGTGTTCGCCGGGCGTTTTCCGGCCAATTCTCACGAGCGTTCTGCCCAAATCGGGATCGATTTGGGCAGAACGCTCGTGAGAATTGGCCGGCGTTGGGCAGCCCTGGTCAGCGCCCAGGGCCGCGTGGAGCAGGGCCCTTTCTCGCTCGGGGCATGGCGCGGCCACCCGGAAAACGAGCCGCGACGATGGGGCGCGGCCGGCGGCCCCGGCGCCGGGGAGTTTTCCCCGAGCAGCGTGGATGGAGGCGCCGTGGCCGGGCGTCCGCCTCCGCCGTGGCGGGCGGCCGGGGCGCCCGTGGAGGGGGCTGGCCTCTGTGGGGGAACGGAGTGATTTCTCACTCCACGGCTGGGACGAAGCCGCGAATAGTGCCGTGGTCGCCGGGACGGTCGGGGGGACTCGTGGCGCGGGACTCAGGGATCCCCATGCGGAGGCCCCCAGGCTCAGGCCCCTGGCAACGGAAGGCTGAGCAAGCAGGCCCGGGCCCGGGCCCGGCTTTCGGGGCTGGCCCGGCCCCAGCGGCCGGCGCCAGGGAGGGGACCCCCGGAGGCTGAGGAGCGGGAGGCGTCGGCCTCCCCGGGGCCCGCCTCCCGGAGCTCCTCCTGGCGGTGCAGGAACGCGCCGACACGCGATCCCGGACAGGGCCCCGGGGGGGCGGCCCTGCGGCCCTCTGGTGCCCGAAGTGTGTTCGCTGGGCGTTTTCCGGCCAATTCTCACGAGCGTTCTGCCCAAATCGGGATCGATTTGGGCAGAACGCTCGTGAGAATTGGCCGGCGTTGGGCAGCCCTGGTCAGCGCCCAGGGCCGCGTGGAGCAGGGCCCTTTCTCGCTCGGGGCATGGCGCGGCCACCCGGAAAACGAGCCGCGACGATGGGGCGCGGCCGGCGGCCCCGGCGCCGGGGAGTTTTCCCCGAGCAGAGTGGATGGAGGCGCCGTGGCCGGGCGTCCGCCTCCGCCGTGGCGGGCGGCCGGGGCGCCCGTGGAGGGGGCTGGCCTCTGTGGGGGAACGGAGTGATCTCTCACTCCACGGCTGGGACGAAGCCGCGAATGGTGCCGTGGTCGCCGGGACGGTCGGGGGGACTCGTGGCGCGGGACTCAGGGATCCCCATGCGGAGGCCCCCAGGCTCAGGCCCCTGGCAACGGAAGGCTGAGCAAGCAGGCCCGGGCCCGGGCCCGGCTTTCGGGGCTGGCCCGGCCCCAGCGGCTGGCGCCAGGGAGGGGACCCCCGGAGGCTGAGGAGCGGGAGGCGTCGGCCTCCCCGGGGCCCGCCTCCCGGAGCTCCTCCTGGCGGTGCCGGAACGCGCCGACACGCGATCCCGGACAGGGCCCCGGGGGGGCGGCCCTGCGGCCCTGTGGTGCCCGAAGTGTGTTCGCCGGGCGTTTTCCGGCCAATTCTCACGAGCGCTCTGCCCAAATCGGGATCGATTTGGGCAGAACGCTCGTGAGAATTGGCCGGCGTTGGGCAGCCCTGGTCAGCGCCCAGGGCCGCGTGGAGCAGGGCCCTTTCTCGCTCGGGGCATGGCGCGGCCACCCGGAAAACGAGCCGCGACGATGGGGCGCGGCCGGCGGCCCCGGCGCCGGGGAGTTTTCCCCGAGCAGAGTGGATGGAGGCGCCGTGGCCGGGCGTCCGCCTCCGCCGTGGCGGGCGGCCGGGGCGCCCGTGGAGGGGGCTGGCCTCTGTGGGGGAACGGAGTGATCTCTCACTCCACGGCTGGGACGAAGCCGCGAAAGGTGCCGTGGTCGCCGGGACGGTCGGGGGGACTCGTGGCGCGGGACTCAGGGTTCCCCATGCGGAGGCCCCCAGGCTCAGGCCCCTGGCAACGGAAGGCTGAGCAAGCAGGCCCGGGCCCGGGCCCGGCTTTCGGGGCTGGCCCGGCCCCAGCGGCCGGCGCCAGGGAGGGGACCCCCGGAGGCTGAGGAGCGGGAGGCGTCGGCCTCCCCGGGGCCCGCCTCCCGGAGCTCCTCCTGGCGGTGCCGGAACGCGCCGACACGCGATCCCGGACAGGGCCCCGGGGGGGCGGCCCTGCGGCCCTCAGGTGCCCGAAGTGTGTTCGCCGGGCGTTTCCGGCCAATTCTCACGAGCGTTCTGCCCAAATCGGGATCGATTTGGGCAGAACGCTCGTGAAAATTGGCCGGCGTTTGGCAGCCCTGGTCAGCGCCCAGGGCCGCGTGGAGCAGGGCCCTTTCTCGCTCGGGGCATGGCGCGTCCACCCGGAAAACGAGCCGCGACGATGGGGCGCGGCCGGCGGCCCCGGCGCCGGGGAGTTTTCCCCGAGCAGAGTGGATGGAGGCGCCGTGGCCGGGCGTCCGCCTCCGCCGTGGCGGGCGGCCGGGGCGCCCGTGGAGGGGGCTGGCCTCTGTGGGGGAACGGAGTGATCTCTCACACCACGGCTCGGACGAAGCCGCGAAAGGTGCCGTGGTCGCCGGGACGGTCGGGGGGACTCGTGGCGCGGGACTCAGGGTTCCCCATGCGGAGGCCCCCAGGCTCAGGCCCCTGGCAACGGAAGGCTGAGCAAGCAGGCCCGGGCCCGGGCCCGGCTTTCGGGGCTGGCCCGGCCCCAGCGAACGGCGCCAGGGAGGGGAACCCGGAGGCTGAGGAGCGGGAGGCGTCGGCCTCCCCGGGGCCCGCCTCCCGGAGCTCCTCCTGGCGGTGCCGGAACGCGCCGACACGCGATCCCGGACAGGGCCCCGGGGGGGCGGCCCTGCGGCCCTCTGGTGCCCGAAGTGTGTTCGCCGGGCGTTTTCCGGCCAATTCTCACGAGCGTTCTGCCCAAATCGGGATCGATTTGGGCAGAACGCTCGTGAGTATTGGCCGGCGTTGGGCAGCCCTGGTCAGCGCCCAGGGCCGCGTGGAGCAGGGCCCTTTCTCGCTCGGGGCATGGCGCGGCCACCCGGAAAACGAGCCGCGACGATGGGGCGCGGCCGGCGGCCCCGGCGCCGGGGAGTTTTCCCCGAGCAGAGTGGATGGAGGCGCCGTGGCCGGGCGTCCGCCTCCGCCGTGGCGGGCGGCCGGGGCGCCCGTGGAGGGGGCTGGCCTCTGTGGGGGAACGGAGTGATCTCTCACTCCACGGCTGAGACGAAGCCGCGAAAGGTGCCGTGGTCGCCGGGACGGTCGGGGGGACTCGTGGCGCGGGACTCAGGGTTCCCCATGCGGAGGCCCCCAGGCTCAGGCCCCTGGCAACGGAAGGCTGAGCAAGCAGGCCCGGGCCCGGGCCCGGCTTTCGGGGCTGGCCCGGCCCCAGCGGCCGGCGCCAGGGAGTGGACCCCCGGAGGCTGAGGAGCGGGAGGCGTCGGCCTCCCCGGGGCCCGCCTCCCGGAGCTCCTCCTGGCGGTGCCGGAACGCGCCGACACGCGATCCCGGACAGGGCCCCGGGGGGGCGGCCCTGCGGCCCTCTGGTGCCCGAAGTGTGTTCGCCGGGCGTTTTCCGGCCAATTCTCACGAGCGTTCTGCCCAAATCGGGATCGATTTGGGCAGAACGCTCGTGAGAATTGGCCGGCGTTGGGCAGCCCTGGTCAGCGCCCAGGGCCGCGTGGAGCAGGGCCCTTTCTCGCTCGGGGCATGGCGCGGCCACCCGGAAATCGAGCCGCGACGATGGGGCGCGGCCGGCGGCCCCGGCGCCGGGGAGTTTTCCCCGAGCAGAGTGGATGGAGGCGCCGTGGCCGGGCGTCCGCCTCCGCCGTGGCGGGCGGCCGGGGCGCCCGTGGAGGGGGCTGGCCTCTGTGGGGGAACGGAGTGATCTCTCACTCCACGGCTGGGACGAAGCCGCGAAAGGTGCCGTGGTCGCCGGGACGGTCGGGGGGACTCGTGGCGCGGGACTCAGGGTTCCCCATGCGGAGGCCCCCAGGCTCAGGCCCCTGGCAACGGAAGGCTGAGCAAGCAGGCCCGGGCCCGGGCCCGGCTTTCGGGGCTGGCCCGGCCTCAGCGGCCGGCGCCAGGGAGGGGACCCCCGGAGGCTGAGGAGCGGGAGGCGTCGGCCTCCCCGGGGCCCGCCTCCCGGAGCTCCTCCTGGCGGTGCCGGAACGCGCCGACACGCGATCCCGGACAGGGCCCCGGGGGGGGCGGCCCTGCGGCCCTGTGGTGCCCGAAGTGTGTTCGCCGAGCGTTTTCCGGCCAATTCTCACGAGCGTTCTGCCCAAATCGGGATCGATTTGGGCAGAACGCTCGTGAGAATTGGCCGGCGTTGGGCAGCCCTGGTCAGCGCCCAGGGCCGCGTGGAGCAGGGCCCTTTCTCGCTCGGGGCATGGCGCGGCCACCCGGAAAACGAGCCGCGACGATGGGGCGCGGCCGGCGGTCCCGGCGCCGGGGAGTTTTCCCCGAGCAGAGTGGATGGAGGCGCCGTGGCCGGGCGTCCGCCTCCGCCGTGGCGGGCGGCCGGGGCGCCCGTGGAGGGGGCTGGCCTCTGTGGGGGAAAGGAGTGATTTCTCACTCCACGGCTGGGACGAAGCCGCGAATAGTGCCGTGGTCGCCGGGACGGTCGGGGGGACTCGTGGCGCGGGACTCAGGGTTCCCCATGCGGAGGGCCCCAGGCTCAGGCCCCTGGCAACGGAAGGCTGAGCAAGCAGGCCCGGGCCCGGGCCCGGCTTTCGGGGCTGGCCCGGCCCCAGCGGCCGGCGCCAGGGAGGGGACCCCCGGAGGCTGAGGAGCGGGAGGCGTCGGCCTCCCCGGGGCCCGCCTCCCGGAGCTCCTCCTGGCGGTGCCGGAACGCGCCGACACGCGATCCCGGACAGGGCCCCGGGGGGGCGGCCCTGCGGCCCTCTGGTGCCCGAAGTGTGTTCGCCGGGCGTTTTCCGGCCAATTCTCACGAGCGTTCTGCCCAAATCGGGATCGATTTGGGCAGAACGCTCGTGAGAATTGGCCGGCGTTGGGCAGCCCTGGTCAGCGCCCAGGGCCGCGTGGAGCAGGGCCCTTTCTCGCTCGGGGCATGGCGCGGCCACCCGGAAAACGAGCCGCGACGATGGGGCGCGGCCGGCGGCCCCGGCGCCGGGGAGTTTTCCCCGAGCAGCGTGGATGGAGGCGCCGTGGCCGGGCGTCCGCCTCCGCCGTGGCGGGCGGCCGGGGCGCCCGTGGAGGGGGCTGGCCTCTGTGGGGGAACGGAGTGATTTCTCACTCCACGGCTGGGACGAAGCCGCGAATAGTGCCGTGGTCGCCGGGACGGTCGGGGGGACTCGTGGCGCGGGACTCAGGGATCCCCATGCGGAGGCCCCCAGGCTCAGGCCCCTGGAAACGGAAGGCTGAGCAAGCAGGCCCGGGCCCGGGCCCGGCTTTCGGGGCTGGCCCGGCCCCAGCGGCCGGCGCCAGGGAGGGGACCCCCGGAGGCTGAGGAGCGGGAGGCGTCGGCCTCCCCGGGGCCCGCCTCCCGGAGCTCCTCCTGGCGGTGCCGGAACGCGCCGACACGCGATCCCGGACAGGGCCCCGGGGGGGCAGCCCTGCGGCCCTCTGGTGCCCGAAGTGTGTTCGCTGGGCGTTTTCCGGCCAATTCTCACGAGCGTTCTGCCCAAATCGGGATCGATTTGGGCAGAACGCTCGTGAGAATTGGCCGGCGTTGGGCAGCCCTGGTCAGCGCCCAGGGCCGCGTGGAGCAGGGCCCTTTCTCGCTCGGGGCATGGCGCGGCCACCCGGAAAACGAGCCGCGACGATGGGGCGCGGCCGGCGGCCCCGGCGCCGGGGAGTTTTCCCCGAGCAGAGTGGATGGAGGCGCCGTGGCCGGGCGTCCGCCTCCGCCGGGGCGGGCGGCCGGGGCGCCCGTGGAGGGGGCTGGCCTCTGTGGGGGAACGGAGTGATCTCTCACTCCACGGCTGGGACGAAGCCGCGAAAGGTGCCGTGGTCGCCGGGACGGTCGGGGGGACTCGTGGCGCGGGACTCAGGGTTCCCCATGCGGAGGCCCCCAGGCTCAGGCCCCTGGCAACGGAATGCTGAGCAAGCAGGCCCGGGCCCGGGCCCGGCTTTCGGGGCTGGCCCGGCCCCAGCGGCCGGCGCCAGGGAGGGGACCCCCGGTGGCTGAGGAGCGGGAGGCGTCGGCCTCCCCGGGGCCCGCCTCCCGGAGCTCCTCCTGGCGGTGCCGGAACGCGCCAACACGCGATCCCGGACAGGGCCCCGGGGGGGCGGCCCTGCGGCCCTCTGGTGCCCGAAGTGTGTTCGCCGGGCGTTTTCCGGCCAATTCTCACGAGCGTTCTGCCCAAATCGGGATCGATTTGGGCAGAACGCTCGTGAGAATTGGCCGGCGTTGGGCAGCCCTGGTCAGCGCCCAGGGCCGCGTGGAGCAGGGCCCTTTCTCGCTCGGGGCATGGCGCGGCCACCCGGAAAACGAGCCGCGACGATGGGGCGCGGCCGGCGGTCCCGGCGCCGGGGAGTTTTCCCCGAGCAGAGTGGATGGAGGCGCCGTGGCCGGGCGTCCGCCTCCGCCGTGGCGGGCGGCCGGGGCGCCCGTGGAGGGGGCTGGCCTCTGTGGGGGAACGGAGTGATCTCTCACTCCACGGCTGGGACGAAGCCGCGAAAGGTGCCGTGGTCGCCGGGACGGTCGGGGGGACTCGTGGCGCGGGACTCAGGGTTCCCCATGCGGAGGCCCCCAGGCTCAGGCCCCTGGCAACGGAAGGCTGAGCAAGCAGGCCCGGGCCCGGGCCCGGCTTTCGGGGCCGGCCCGGCCCCAGCGAACGGCGCCGGGGAGGGGAACCCGGAGGCTGAGGAGCGGGAGGCGTCGGCCTCCCCGGGGCCCGCCTCCCGGAGCTCCTCCTGGCGGTGCCGGAACGCGCCGACACGCGATCCCGGACAGGCCCCGGGGGGGCGGCCCTGCGGCCCTCTGGTGCCCGAAGTGTGTTCGCCGGGCGTTTTCCGGCCAATTCTCACGAGCGTTCTGCCCAAATCGGGATCGATTTGGGCAGAACGCTCGTGAGAATTGGCCGGCGTTGGGCAGCCCTGGTCAGCGCCCAGGGCCGCGTGGAGCAGGGCCCTTTCTCGCTCGGGGCATGGCGCGGCCACCCGGAAAACGAGCCGCGACGATGGGGCGCGGCCGGCGGCCCCGGCGCCGGGGAGTTTTCCCCGAGCAGAGTGGATGGAGGCGCCGTGGCCGGGCGTCCGCCTCCGCCGTGGCGGGCGGCCGGGGCGCCCGTGGAGGGGGCTGGCCTCTGTGGGGGAACGGAGTGATCTCTCACTCCACGGCTGAGACGAAGCCGCGAAAGGTGCCGTGGTCGCCGGGACGGTCGGGGGGACTCGTGGCGCGGGACTCAGGGTTCCCCATGCGGAGGCCCCCAGGCTCAGGCCCCTGGCAACGGAAGGCTGAGCAAGCAGGCCCGGGCCCGGGCCCGGCTTTCGGGGCTGGCCCGGCCCCAGCGGCCGGCGCCAGGGAGTGGACCCCCGGAGGCTGAGGAGCGGGAGGCGTCGGCCTCCCCGGGGCCCGCCTCCCGGAGCTCCTCCTGGCGGTGCCGGAACGCGCCGACACGCGATCCCGGACAGGGCCCCGGGGGGGCGGCCCTGCGGCCCTCTGGTGCCCGAAGTGTGTTCGCCGGGCGTTTTCCGGCCAATTCTCACGAGCGTTCTGCCCAAATCGGGATCGATTTGGGCAGAACGCTCCTGAGAATTGGCCTGCGTTGGGCAGCCCTGGTCAGCGCCCAAGGCCGCGTGGAGCAGGGCCCTTTCACGCTCGGGGCATGGCGCGGCCACCCGGAAAACGAGCCGCGACGATGGGGCGCGGCCGGCGGCCCCGGCGCCGGGGAGTTTTCCCCGAGCAGAGTGGATGGAGGCGCCGTGGCCGGGCGTCCGCCTCCGCCGTGGCGGGCGGCCGGGGCGCCCGTGGAGGGGGCTGGCCTCTGTGGGGGAACGGAGTGATCTCTCACTCCACGGCTGGGACGAAGCCGCGAAAGGTGCCGTGGTCGCCGGGACGGTCGGGGGGACTCGTGGCGCGGGACTCAGGGTTCCCCATGCGGAGGCCCCCAGGCTCAGGCCCCTGGCAACGGAAGGCTGAGCAAGCAGGCCCGGGCCCGGGCCCGGCTTTCGGGGCTGGCCCGGCCCCAGCGGCCGGCGCCAGGGAGGGGACCCCCGGAGGCTGAGGAGCGGGAGGCGTCGGCCTCCCCGGGGCCCGCCTCCCGGAGCTCCTCCTGGCGGTGCCGGAACGCGCCGACACGCGATCCCGGACAGGGCCCCGGGGGGGGCGGCCCTGCGGCCCTCTGGTGCCCGAAGTGTGTTCGCCGGGCGTTTTCCGGCCAATTCTCACGAGCGTTCTGCCCAAATCGGGATCGATTTGGGCAGAACGCTCGTGAGAATTGGCCGGCGTTGGGCAGCCCTGGTCAGCGCCCAGGGCCGCGTGGAGCAGGGCCCTTTCTCGCTCGGGGCATGGCGCGGCCACCCGGAAAACGAGCCGCGACGATGGGGCGCGGCCGGCGGCCCCGGCGCCGGGGAGTTTTCCCCGAGCAGAGTGGATGGAGGCGCCGTGGCCGGGCGTCCGCCTCCGCCGTGGCGGGCGGCCGGGGCGCCCGTGGAGGGGGCTGGCCTCTGTGGGGGAACGGAGTGATCTCTCACTCCACGGCTGGGACGAAGCCGCGAAAGGTGCCGTGGTCGCCGGGACGGTCGGGGGGACTCGGGGCGCGGGACTCAGGGTTCCCCATGCGGAGGCCCCCAGGCTCAGGCCCCTGGCAACGGAAGGCTGAGCAAGCAGGCCCGGGCCCGGGCCCGGCTTTCGGGGCTGGCCCGGCCCCAGCGGCCGGCGCCAGGGAGGGGACCCCCGGAGGCTGAGGAGTGGGAGGCGTCGGCCTCCCCGGGGCCCGCCTCCCGGAGCTCCTCCTGGCGGTGCCGGAACGCGCCGACACGCGATCCCGGACAGGGCCCCGGGGGGGCGGCCCTGCGGCCCTCTGGTGCCCGAAGTGTGTTCGCCGGGCGTTTTCCGGCCAATTCTCACGAGCGTTCTGCCCAAATCGGGATCGATTTGGGCAGAACGCTCGTGAGAATTGGCCGGCGTTGGGCAGCCCTGGTCAGCGCCCATGGCCGCGTGGAGCAGGGCCCTTTCTCGCTCGGGGCATGGCGCGGCCACCCGGAAAACGAGCCGCGACGATGGGGCGCGGCCGGCGGCCCCGGCGCCGGGGAGTTTTCCCCGAGCAGAGTGGATGGAGGCGCCGTGGCCGGGCGTCCGCCTCCGCCGGGGCGGGCGGCCGGGGCGCCCGTGGAGGGGGCTGGCCTCTGTGGGGGAACGGAGTGATCTCTCACTCCACGGCTGGGACGAAGCCGCGAAAGGTGCCGTGGTCGCCGGGACGGTCGGGGGGACTCGTGGCGCGGGACTCAGGGTTCCCCATGCGGAGGCCCCCAGGCTCAGGCCCCTGGCAACGGAATGCTGAGCAAGCAGGCCCGGGCCCGGGCCCGGCTTTCGGGGCTGGCCCGGCCCCAGCGGCCGGCGCCAGGGAGGGGACCCCCGGTGGCTGAGGAGCGGGAGGCGTCGGCCTCCCCGGGGCCCGCCTCCCGGAGCTCCTCCTGGCGGTGCCGGAACGCGCCAACACGCGATCCCGGACAGGGTCCCGGGGGGGCGGCCCTGCGGCCCTCTGGTGCCCGAAGTGTGTTCGCCGGGCGTTTTCCGGCCAATTCTCACGAGCGTTCTGCCCAAATCGGGATCGATTTGGGCAGAACGCTCGTGAAAATTGGCCGGCGTTGGGCAGCCCTGGTCAGCGCCCAGGGCCGCGTGGAGCAGGGCCCTTTCTCGCTCGGGGCATGGCGCGGCCACCCGGAAAACGAGCCGCGACGATGGGGCGCGGCCGGCGGTCCCGGCGCCGGGGAGTTTTCCCCGAGCAGAGTGGATGGAGGCGCCGTGGCCGGGCGTCCGCCTCCGCCGTGGCGGGCGGCCGGGGCGCCCGTGGAGGGGGCTGGCCTCTGTGGGGGAACGGAGTGATCTCTCACTCCACGGCTGGGACGAAGCCGCGAAAGGTGCCGTGGTCGCCGGGACGGTCGGGGGGACTCGTGGCGCGGGACTCAGGGTTCCCCATGCGGAGGCCCCCAGGCTCAGGCCCCTGGCAACGGAAGGCTGAGCAAGCAGGCCCGGGCCCGGGCCCGGCTTTCGGGGCTGGCCCGGCCCCAGCGGCCGGCGCCAGGGAGGGGACCCCCGGAGGCTGAGGAGCGGGAGGCGTCGGCCTCCCCGGGGCCCGCCTCCCGGAGCTCCTCCTGGCGGTGCCGGAACGCGCCGACACGCGATCCCGGACAGGGCCCCGGGGGGGCGGCCCTGCGGCCCTCTGGTGCCCGAAGTGTGTTCGCCGGGCGTTTTCCGGCCAATTCTCACGAGCGTTCTGCCCAAATCGGGATCGATTTGGGCAGAACGCTCGTGAGAATTGGCCGGCGTTGGGCAGCCCTGGTCAGCGCCCAGGGCCGCGTGGAGCAGGGCCCTTTCTCGCTCGGGGCATGGCGCGGCCACCCGGAAAACGAGCCGCGACGATGGGGCGCGGCCGGCGGCCCCGGCGCCGGGGAGTTTTCCCCGAGCAGCGTGGATGGAGGCGCCGTGGCCGGGCGTCCGCCTCCGCCGTGGCGGGCGGCCGGGGCGCCCGTGGAGGGGGCTGGCCTCTGTGGGGGAACGGAGTGATTTCTCACTCCACGGCTGGGACGAAGCCGCGAATAGTGCCGTGGTCGCCGGGACGGTCGGGGGGACTCGTGGCGCGGGACTCAGGGATCCCCATGCGGAGGCCCCCAGGCTCAGGCCCCTGGCAACGGAAGGCTGAGCAAGCAGGCCCGGGCCCGGGCCCGGCTTTCGGGGCTGGCCCGGCCCCAGCGGCCGGCGCCAGGGAGGGGACCCCCGGAGGCTGAGGAGCGGGAGGCGTCGGCCTCCCCGGGGCCCGCCTCCCGGAGCTCCTCCTGGCGGTGCCGGAACGCGCCGACACGCGATCCCGGACAGGGCCCCGGGGGGGCGGCCCTGCGGCCCTGTGGTGCCCGAAGTGTGTTCGCCGGGCGTTTTCCGGCCAATTCTCACGAGCGCTCTGCCCAAATCGGGATCGATTTGGGCAGAACGCTCGTGAGAATTGGCCGGCGTTGGGCAGCCCTGGTCAGCGCCCAGGGCCGCGTGGAGCAGGGCCCTTTCTCGCTCGGGGCATGGCGCGGCCACCCGGAAAACGAGCTGCGACGATGGGGCGCGGCCGGCGGCCCCGGCGCCGGGGAGTTTTCCCCGAGCAGAGTGGATGGAGGCGCCGTGGCCGGGCGTCCGCCTCCGCCGTGGCGGGCGGCCGGGGCGCCCGTGGAGGGGGCTGGCCTCTGTGGGGGAACGGAGTGATCTCTCACTCCACGGATGGGACGAAGCCGCGAAAGGTGCCGTGGTCGCCGGGACGGTCGGGGGGACTCGTGGCGCGGGACTCAGGGTTCCCCATGCGGAGGCCCCCAGGCTCAGGCCCCTGGCAACGGAAGGCTGAGCAAGCAGGCCCGGGCCCGGGCCCGGCTTTCGGGGCTGGCCCGGCCCCAGCGGCCGGCGCCAGGGAGGGGACCCCCGGAGGCTGAGGAGCGGGAGGCGTCGGCCTCCCCGGGGCCCGCCTCCCGGAGCTCCTCCTGGCGGTGCCGGAACGCGCCGACACGCGATCCCGGACAGGGCCCCGGGGGGGCGGCCCTGCGGCCCTCAGGTGCCCGAAGTGTGTTCGCCGGGCGTTTCCGGCCAATTCTCACGAGCGTTCTGCCCAAATCGGGATCGATTTGGGCAGAACGCTCGTGAAAATTGGCCGGCGTTGGGCAGCCCTGGTCAGCGCCCAGGGCCGCGTGGAGCAGGGCCCTTTCTCGCTCGGGGCATGGCGCGGCCACCCGGAAAACGAGCCGCGACGATGGGGCGCGGCCGGCGGCCCCGGCGCCGGGGAGTTTTCCCCGAGCAGAGTGGATGGAGGCGCCGTGGCCGGGCGTCCGCCTCCGCCGTGGCGGGCGGCCGGGGCGCCCGTGGAGGGGGCTGGCCTCTGTGGGGGAACGGAGTGATCTCTCACTCCACGGCTGGGACGAAGCCGCGAAAGGTGCCGTGGTCGCCGGGACGGTCGGGGGGACTCGTGGCGCGGGACTCAGGGTTCCCCATGCGGAGGCCCCCAGGCTCAGGCCCCTGGCAACGGAAGGCTGAGCAAGCAGGCCCGGGCCCGGGCCCGGCTTTCGGGGCTGGCCCGGCCCCAGCGAACGGCGCCAGGGAGGGGAACCCGGAGGCTGAGGAGCGGGAGGCGTCGGCCTCCCCGGGGCCCGCCTCCCGGAGCTCCTCCTGGCGGTGCCGGAACGCGCCGACACGCGATCCCGGACAGGCCCCGGGGGGGCGGCCCTGCGGCCCTCTGGTGCCCGAAGTGTGTTCGCCGGGCGTTTTCCGGCCAATTCTCACGAGCGTTCTGCCCAAATCGGGATCGATTTGGGCAGAACGCTCGTGAGAATTGGCCGGCGTTGGGCAGCCCTGGTCAGCGCCCAGGGCCGCGTGGAGCAGGGCCCTTTCTCGCTCGGGGCATGGCGCGGCCACCCGGAAAACGAGCCGCGACGATGGGGCGCGGCCGGCGGCCCCGGCGCCGGGGAGTTTTCCCCGAGCAGAGTGGATGGAGGCGCCGTGGCCGGGCGTCCGCCTCCGCCGTGGCGGGCGGCCGGGGCGCCCGTGGAGGGGGCTGGCCTCTGTGGGGGAACGGAGTGATCTCTCACTCCACGGCTGAGACGAAGCCGCGAAAGGTGCCGTGGTCGCCGGGACGGTCGGGGGGACTCGTGGCGCGGGACTCAGGGTTCCCCATGCGGAGGCCCCCAGGCTCAGGCCCCTGGCAACGGAAGGCTGAGCAAGCAGGCCCGGGCCCGGGCCCGGCTTTCGGGGCTGGCCCGGCCCCAGCGGCCGGCGCCAGGGAGTGGACCCCCGGAGGCTGAGGAGCGGGAGGCGTCGGCCTCCCCGGGGCCCGCCTCCCGGAGCTCCTCCTGGCGGTGCCGGAACGCGCCGACACGCGATCCCGGACAGGGCCCCGGGGGGGCGGCCCTGCGGCCCTCTGGTGCCCGAAGTGTGTTCGCCGGGCGTTTTCCGGCCAATTCTCACGAGCGTTCTGCCCAAATCGGGATCGATTTGGGCAGAACGCTCGTGAGAATTGGCCTGCGTTGGGCAGCCCTGGTCAGCGCCCAAGGCCGCGTGGAGCAGGGCCCTTTCTCGCTCGGGGCATGGCGCGGCCACCCGGAAAACGAGCCGCGACGATGGGGCGCGGCCGGCGGC